>NC_084599.1:4254624-4294624 GCF_033807715.1 Cololabis saira | reverse complement strand
CCAGGCTGAGAGCAGGTGAGAGAGCCTCCTGAACCTGTAACTGTTTTATATCTATACAGTATATGTATGTCATTTTATTGTCTTGAAACTGCAACTGTCTGCTGCCTCTTGACCAGGACTGCCTTGGAAAAGACGTTTTTAATCTCAACGGAGATCTCTGGTCAAATCAAAAAAATAAATCAAAAGAAACAAGTTGCGTTACTGTTGTTGTTTGTGTGTACAGGTTAAATGTGACCAGTACTGGCCCAGTCGAGGTACGGAGACGTATGGGATGATTCAGGTCACTGTGCTGGATAGTATGGAGCTGGCTTCCTACAGCCTGCGAACATTTACTCTTCACAAGGTGGGAACCTTCTGCCCAGATCCTCTATTGTTTGCTAGCTCAGTCCATCAAATGCATTCTATTTATTCTCTACAAGACCAAGCACAAACTAAACTGTAACATTGTGAAAACAACACACGTGGTGGATTTGGTGACATTACGAGCATCTGTCGTGGTACAATACTCTTGAAGGGTGTGTGCAGGCTCACTCGCAGGGAGGAGTGATGTGTCTAGTGCAGCATACTAGAGAGACGTTGCATGTAGGGTTGCATGTGACCATCCTCCCTTAGTCCCTGCAGCTGACCAATCCAGTCTGGGTAAAGGAAGCCGAGTGCGTCAGTCTTCGGGGGCCAGTACATAGCCTCTCCTCACCTTACCCTTACCTTGCCTCATCGTGGCAGCACATGGATACTGGAGCTTTGCGGTAGAGGGCTGCATTGGGATTGGGTCCCGCCGGGTCCCACGGGACCCAACGCAAATCTCGCGCAAGTGGTTTGAACTTTGTTGCGGGTTGGAGCGGGCTGCTAAAAAAAAACACTGCAGGATCGGGATGTAGTCTAGCGACAAGATGGAAATCAATGACGTGGAAAAGAACCTCAAACAAGGTCTTAACTTAACTTTGTTAATTTTATGTTATTTATTAGTGTTATTTGAAACACTCACAGCCTACTCTCGTTGCTATAACCTCAATCACATAATTGATACGTGCGCAAAAGGCGAAAAAGCTTGTGCGATGATGATAATGATGGATTTGCATCTAACTTTCGGTCAGGTGGCCTATGAACTGTCAATCATCCATCAAGCTCCAAAATGATCATGTTAACATTAAATCCGATAGATTTGTCTGGGACATTTCTCTTGCGGGACGGGAGAAGAAACAAAATCAATGCATCTCTATTATTGTGCAGCATAAATTCTCAGAGTTTTGCGGATGCGGGCAGGAGTGGATATAAACACTGGTGGGAGCGAGATGAAGAAAACAGTCAAGCAGGGTTCTACTTTGCGGCTCCAAGCTAAAAGGTAGGGTATTGCAGGACAGCAGTGGGCCCTAAACCAACTATCCACTGCCCCACTGCCATGTGGGTACCTTGGCTAGGGGAGTAATCCCCGAAATCAAAAGTGCACCTGGGGACAGCCATAGGCGGAGTCTAACAGACCGGATTACTGGCAGTACACTGCAACTCCTGCCAAATGAAGGTCAACATGGGTTTCCCATGCCACTGGAACTCATCTGGCGGAGGGAAGACTACAAGCCAACACTCACCTTAATCCTTACCTTGCGCTTTTTTCTAGCTTCATCCCAGAATCTCCCACAGGCATCAATGAAAGACTGATGACGTGGTGTATCCCCCTGACAAAGGGATGCTTCTCCACCCTCATCAGCGCTTATGCACCAACCCTTGATGCCGGAGACAACATCAAAGAGGACTTCTACTCGGCCACATCATTCAGAAGATTCCAACCATGAACAAAGTCATACTGATGGGAGACTTCAATGCCAGAGGGGGCACAGATATGGATATGGAACAGGGTTATTGGTCAGCATGGAGTGGGGAAAATGAATTCCAACAGGCTACGACTCCTCTCCCCATGAACAGGCTCTAAACCACCTGGCAGCGCCCTCGTTCGAAGCACTATGTAATTAAACTATGCCACTAGCCTGGACTATGTGATTATTCATCAAAGGGACAGATGTGACGTTACTACCACCCGAGCCATGCATGGAGCCGAATGTTGGACTGACCGTTTCATGGTCAGATCCAAGCTCCGCATGAACATCCAATCCTGTTGTCCGAAGAAAGCCTCTAACAGAAAGCTCAACTGCGCAGCCCCTCAATAGCCCTGCCATCAAAAGACAATCTCCAACGGCTCCTTGCAGCAAACCTGGACCAAACCCCGGAGGATCCCTGATTGACCAACCTTGCGTCATGCCATTTACAACGCAGCCTCAGAGGCACTTGGTCCATCAAGAAAATGTCCCAGGACTGTTTTGACTGCAACTCGGCCAACATACAGTCACGTCTTCACTTCAAACATCAAACTCATAAAGCTCTCCTGTCCTGCCCGGAATCTCCAATCCTGAAATCCTCCTTTGCTGCAGTGAGAGCTGAGACCCAACATGCCCTCCGGGCCATGGAAGACATCTGGTGGGTTCTGACAGACTGCAACAACAACCAGGACTTCTATGACGATATATGACGATAAATCTCTGTACGGCCCCAGTAAGCTGGCACTTGCCCCTTACCTGTCCACTCCATTGATGGATCCACTCTTTTTAAGGACCGTCACAGGATCCTTGATCATTGGGCACAGCACTTCAAGACACTGTTCAACAAGGCCAACCCCTCGATAAACTGCCTAACCTCCCACCAGTCACACATCTGGACTCCCCGCCACGATATCCAGAGATCCGCCAGGCGATCAAAAGCTAGGATACCTCCTAACACACCGTCTACACCTTATGATCCCATATATCTGGGAGCAGGAAACCCTGCCACAGTTCTGGAAGGATGCTAACATCACCGTCATCTATAAATGCATAGGCGACAGAGCGATCTGTGTGAAAAACTGTGGAATCACTCTCCACTCCATCGCAGGGAAAATCCTGGCAAAGATTATGCTCACCAGACTGGTAGAGCACATCTCAGAAGATGTTCTTCCAGAGACACAATGTGGCTTCCGAAAGACCAGATCCACCTCAGATATGCGGTGCGTCTGAAATGCAATACTAAACAGTATACTCAAAAAGTATACTTTAGTTCGGCACACTTTAGAGTAAATATCAGTAGTCTGCATTAATTCGGACGTACTACTCAGAGACACACGGCACTTCCTGCCGTTGGGAGGGGGAGTTGTTACCATGGTAACAACTCCTGTCACAGCAGCAGTAGCAGCTGTTACCATGGTAACAGCAGCAGCAGCACCGCTCCGCTCTTTCCCCTTTATCCTGGCCCAAACAAGATGACATTATATTATATTATTAATTCAATTCAATTCAATTCAATTCAATTCAAAACACTTTATTTGTCCCCGAGGGGCAATTTAAAAGGCATAAGGTGCAGCATTAAAAGACAACATACATACATACATACATACATACATACATAGGGTGTGCAGTTAAAAATATCCAAGCTACTGCCAGTAAAAGTGCTTTGTGCTTAATGTTAAAGTTTTAAGTAAAAGTAAAGTATTATATACAAATATTATAATATTGATATTATATAATAATATTATAATACTTAATATTATACTTACTACATATACGTATCTGCGCAGCACTTAGCAACCAAACACCGCTGCATTGCATTGTGGGTTTCTGCTTAGCTAGTGTCCATCAGTCCATATTAATACATTTCTCCAGAATGGATAGCGCATACTATTGAGTATGTAAAATCTGACATACTGTTTTTGCATACTCATTAGGGTGTAAGTATGGAATTTCGGACGCGGCCATGGTCTTTATCCTGAAACAGCTAATGGAAAAGAGCAGGGAGCAGCGCAAAGACCTCTACATTGCCTTTATAGATCTCAGCAAAGCCTTCGACACTGTTGACTGTGAGTTGCTCTGGAAACAACTCTCCAAACTTGGGGTACCACCCAAGTTCCTCTCCACCGAAACAAATACACAATGGGATGCACGCCAGAGTCCTTGCAGGAGAACTCCAGTCACAGTCCTTCAAAGTAAAAACTGGGGTGAGGCAAGGCTGCGTCTTGGTTATCGGTACTCTTCAACCTCTTTCTCTCCACCATCACATATCTTTTCCAAGGTGCTACCTAGAATACCATCTTGACAGAAGCTTTTTTAACATCCAAAGCCTCCAGGACCACACAAAGACAAAGATTAGCCAAATCTGTGGGCTGCAATATGCTGACGACTGTGCAGTCGTTCACATAAATGGTGTTCCACTCAAAACAGTTGAACATTTCACCTATCTTGGCTCCACACTGTCCTCACACTGCTCCTTCGACATGGAAATACACACCCACATCAACAAAGCATCATCAGCTTTCGGACACCTGCGCAGCAGAGTTAAAACCTGGTGATCAGCACTAAAATCGCTGCCTACAACGCAGTCTGTGTTTCAACTCTGCTCTACGGGGAAGAAACATGGACTCCATACAGGCTTGATATCATGAACTTGGAGGGCTTCCACATCTGCTGCCACCAGAGGATCCTTGGTCTGTCTTGAGAAGAATGTGTCCCCCACACAGAAATCCTGGCCAACACCAATTCCATCTGTATGGAGGCAACGGTCGCAAAAAGACACCTACGGTGGATAGAACACATCAGCGGTATGCCTGACCACCGCCTGCCCCGCCAAGTCACCTACAGCCAACTGAGTGATGGAAAACGAGCTCCTGGTAGACAAAAAAGATCTTACAAGGACTACACCAAAAAACTCCTGAAGCGCACTGCCATCAGTCCCACGCAGCTTGACATCCTGGCACTGGACCGGTCAGCCTGGCAGGTCACCTGTGCCAGAGCAACCTCACAAATACTAAAACCATTAGAGAAGGACCGGGAAGCTAATTCAATCAATGTGTTTTTCTCACACAAATCCTCGTCAATCAGAGTATCAATGATTTATAGAGCAACTTGCACACAGTGGTTGCAGTATGGAGGCACAATGGACAGTCCCTCCTCATAACGACTCATAGTGATCCCATGAAAACAATATTCCCTCCCTGTGGTGCCAAATGTCATGCTGCACTCATGTCAGTCCAGTTGCACCATCGCTACTCCCTCATAAAGCAACACAGAGGTGCAACAGCTGCAGAACATCACGGCTTTTCCAGCTCATGTCTGCACAGCACAGAAGGGAAAGGTGCAGACGAGGCACTTATGTCAGTGGATTCTGCAGGTTGATGGTGTCAGATCAAAGCGTTTTACACGTTGCTGATCAGATGTATTTGAATGACATGTACAATGTGTCCGTCTGTGCCGTTGCAGAGTGGCTCAAGTGAGAAGAGAGAAGTTCGACAGTTCCAGTTTCTCACCTGGCCTGATCACGGTGTACCGGAGTATCCCACCCCGACGCTGGCCTTCGTTCGAAGAGTCAAGGCTTGTTATTCTCCAAATGCTGGACCCATGGTGGTTCACTGCAGGTAAACTGCCTCGTACAGGAAGTAGACGCACACACCAACACACAGGTGAGCAGGGATGGCTCCGCTGTGGAGCAAAGAGAAGATCCCGCCCTTCCCTTCCAACACACCTCCCGGCAGAGAGAAGGGTCCCTGGGGGTTCAAACATCTACCTAGGGTTGCTGGGTGCAAGGTCGTCCTTATTTTCTCTGGAGGGTTAGTTTCTCTACACGACATGTTCTGATTATCACTCCGGATCGAAACTTCACATCTACAATCTGATAATTCTCCACTTTTGTTTAGACCCCTATGATGTAAGATGATGACTGTTAAAGATAATTATCTTTAACAGATGCAGTGTAGTATAGATGTGTTAGTATAGAATAGTATAGAAGGTCTGCATTGACGTCTTTCCCACTGGACCACGCCCCCTTACTTGCACTGAGTGGCAAAAATGGCTGTAACTAGTGGAGAATACGGGATAACAGCAGATTATGGGCTTACATTTAAGGCAGTTGGACTTGACAGTGACCCATACAGTTACCCCAAGAACCAGTGGTCCATGGACATTAATATTTGGTACAGTTACCAAGAACCATTGGTCCATGGACATTAATATTTGGTACAGTTACCAAGAACCAGTGGTCCATGGACATTAATATTTGGTACAGTTACCAAGAACCAGTGGTCCATGGACATTAATATTTGGTACAGTTACCCCAAGAACCAGTGGTCCATGGACATTAATATTTGGTACAGTTACCAAGAACCAGTGGTCCATGGACATTAATATTTGGTACAGTTACCCCAAGAACCAGTGGTCCATGGACATTAATATTTGGTACAGTTACCAAGAACCAGTGGTTTATGGACATTAATATTTGGTACAGTTACCAAGAACCAGTGGTCCATGGACATTAATATTTGGACAGGAATCCAGTTTCCTGATACTTCCTGAAACTTAATTTCTACGCCGGGGAGAAGGCTTAAAAAAGTCTTGACGCTTGGTCCGACTTCAAGGCAGAATTTGTTGTAGAAATTAAAGTGATGAGGACACCGAACTTTATGATTTGACCGTTTAACGTTAGCTACCCAAAAATCCAACATTACCTGATACAAAATGGGAACCACAAATCCACGTTTCGGTGTCTGGAATCCAGTTGTTTCTGTGAATTGCAGCGATCCATTTGTCTCTCTTAAGCTTATTTTTCGGCAGTCTGTAAGACGATAATTCCGATTTCTTGCTAAATCTATGAGTACAGTCGATCGCACAACAGCTCTTTCCCATTTTAGATGTTTTTCAGTTGCTCAAACTGAAAGTTTACGCTGCCACTCAGTCTTTCTGCCACTCAGTCTTTCTGACACTCAGTCTTTCAGTGGGCGTAACCCACTGTAAAGTCACATCTGTGACGCCATGCGCATTCCCTCTATAGTATAGTATAGTATAGTATGGTATAGTATAGTATAGTATAGTATAGTATAGTATAGTATAGAATAGTATAGTATAGTATAGTATAGTATAGTATACAGTAATATAGTATAGTATAGTATAGTATAGTATAGTATAGTATAGTATAGAATAGTATAGTATAGTATAGTATAGTATAGTATACAGTAATATAGTATAGTATAGTATAGTATAGTATAGTATAGTATAGAATAGTATAGTATAGTATAGTAGGAGGAGAATAGGAGGCCGTCTCACGGCGTTTGCAGGCTCAGATCTCTCCCGACTTTTTATCTAAAACTTAGACTGTTTTCTGGTAAAATAGCACTATATCTGGTACATTACTGTCTTTATTTCAACACTCGCTCATTTTCTCTTCCGTAACTTTCACTGTCACCAATCACCGATACATTTTCTGTCCGTTAGCCTCCGTTAGCATCTTAGCATGGCCGCTCCGGCTCCCACCGCTTCACCTCTTTCCTGCTCAGTGTGTGAAATGTTTAGTTATTCCTCTGCCTCCTTTAGTGAAGACGGTAAGTGCTTAAAGTGTAGCTTATTTGCAGGGCTGGAGGCGAGGCTCAGTCAGTTAGAGGTCCGGTTTGGCCAACTAAACCATAGTCCGAGAGCCTCCTCAGCTAACCAGGCTAAGCTAGCGGCGGACCGGCCCGTAGCAGCTGAGCGTAACCGCTCCCCTGCAGCTCCCGAGCAGCCGGCCAGGCAGGGCAGTTGGGTGACGGTTCGGAGGAAGGGTAGTCTTAAAGGGCTCACGGAACACCACCCGCTTCATGTGTCTAACCGTTTTTCCCCACTCAGCGACACATCTGTTGAGAAACAGACCCTGGTGATTGGAGACTCTATTGTGAGACATGTGAAGCCGACTCCAGAGACCTTAGTTAGGTGTATCCCGGGGGCCAGAGCGGGCGACATAGAAGCAAATTTGAAGCTACTGGCAAAGGGTAATCGTAAATATGGTAAAGTTATCATCAATGTCGGAGCTAATGACTCCCGTCTTCGCCAGTCGGAAGTAACCAGAATGAATATTGTCTCGGTGTGTAACTTCGCCAAGACCATGTCGGACTCTGTAGGTTTTTCTGGCCCCCTCCCCAATCTGACCAGCGATGACATGTTTAGTCGCATGCTCTCGCTCCGCCGCTGGTTGTCTCAGTGGTGTTCAGAAAACGACGTGGACTTTATTGACAACTGGGAGACATTCTGGGGAAAGCCCGGTCTGATTAGAAGGGACGGCATTCATCCCACCCGGGATGGTGCAGCTCTTATGTCTAGAAATCTGGCCAATGTTATTAGACACTCCCCCTGACAATGCAGGGTCCAGGCCAGGATGCAGAGCTGTAGTTTAACAGGGCTGGAGGCGAGGCTTAGTCAGTTAGAGGTGCCTAGCAAAATAGAAGTGGTTGCAGTTCCCCGCCCTCCAAAAGTTCACCAGGTGCAGCGTTATAGAGGCGTTAACCAAGATAACCTTGTAAAAATTAAAACCAATGTACATTTGGTACCAATTACAGACCTAAAAATTAGATGCGGACTACTAAATATACGATCATTAAGCTCTAAGTCTCTGTTAGTAAATGATATAATTACAGAGAGCAGGAGTGATATTTTCTGCTTAACAGAAACATGGTTACAGGAGGAAGAGTATGTTAGTTTGAATGAATCAACTCCGCCCGGCTACTTTAATCATCACATTCCTAGAAGCACGGGCCGAGGCGGAGGAGTCGCAGCAATTTATAACTCCGGTCTCGAAACAAAAATTGAACCTAAGTGCAACTATAATACATTTGAAAGCCTCATGCTTGGTCTGAAATTTCCGAGCCGGAAATCAGAGAAGCCAGTTGTGTTAGTGGTAGTGTACCGGCCCCCTGCTGGTGCGTATCTGGAGTTTTTGTCTGAATTTTCAGATTTCCTTTCTGGATTATTGATCAGCACAGATAAATTCATCATAGTGGGTGATTTTAACATTCATATGGATGTTGAAAGCGATAATCTTAAATTAGCCTTCGATTCTCTTCTAGAATCAATGGGTATCTCACAAAAAGTGGATAAACCGACGCACTGTTTTAATCATACTCTCGATCTCGTTCTCACCTACGGTGTTGAAACTGATGGTCTGTTGGTGTCACCTGTAAACTCCCTTTTATCCGACCATTACTTAATAACGTTTGAATTTAATTTTGTTGATGTTGAAGTGCAAAATAGGAGGTATTATTTTAGCAGATGTTTGTCTGATGAAGTTATTGTTAAATTTAGGGAGGCCATTGCTTATCTTACGACAGTGCGAAATAGTGATGTAGTCGAGGCCAGTGACCTGGGTTCTACCTCTGCAGATGTTGATTTCCTTGCTAGTAACACTGCTGATTTGTTGCATTCAGCTTTAGATGAAGTTGCTCCTTTGAAAAGGAGGGTTTCTAGCCACAGGAGCTTAACTCCCTGGTATAATTCAGATATCCGCATGTTGAAACAAAACGTGCGTAAAATGGAAAGGAAGTGGTACTCTTGTGGGTCTGTAGACTCTCATCGTGAATGGAAAGATATTCTAATAGTATATAAAAAAGCCATTCGCAAAGCCAGAACAGCTTATTATTCAACGTTGATAGAGGATAACAAAAGTAACCCACGTTTTCTGTTCAGCACTGTAGCCAGGCTGACAAAGAGTCACAACTCTGTTGAGCCGTGCATTCCTGCAGCTCTCAGTAGTGAGGACTTTATGGGCTTCTTCAACAGTAAAATCGCGAGAATTAGAGAAGAAATCAACCAGCCGGTTGTAGGTGTTTCTTCAGCTTTAGCGACTTCCCTAGGCTCTGACTTGTCTCTAGACTGTTTTGATCCTATAGACCTCCCTGAGCTGACTTCACTCGTTAATAGAGCTAAGTCAACCACATGTATGTTAGACCCCATCCCGACTCGACTATTCAAACATATTTTTTCTCTTATTGGTACGACAATACTGGACCAAATTAACTTATCCCTAAGTTTAGGATATGTACCACAGGTTTTCAAAGTCGCAGTAATTAAACCTTTACTTAAAAAACCTTCTCTTGACCCAGACACCTTAGCTAATTATAGACCAATTTCCAACCTTCCATTTGTGTCTAAAATTCTGGAAAAGGCAGTTTCAAGCCAGTTATGTGACTATTTGTATAGAAATGATCTGTTTGAAGTCTTTCAGTCAGGGTTCAGAATGCATCATAGCACAGAGACAGCACTTGTTCGAGTCACGAATGACCTCCTTATGGCCTCAGATAAGGGATTAGTGTCCATACTGGTTCTACTGGACCTCAGTGCTGCTTTTGACACTATAGATCATGGCATTTTACTGCACAGGTTAGAGCATGTTGTTGGGATTAAAGGGACAGCTCTATGTTGGTTTAAATCATACCTATCTGACAGGTTCCAGTTTGTTCATGTACATGAGGTTTCTTCAGAACAGTCAAGGGTCTGTTATGGTGTTCCGCAGGGTTCAGTGCTAGGGCCAATCTTGTTCAGTTTATACATGCAGCCGTTGGGAAGTATAATCCAGAATCACGGCATACAATTTCATTGTTATGCTGATGATACGCAGCTCTATTTGTCTATGAAGCCGGATGAAACAGAACCGTTAGTTAAACTTCAGGCATGTCTTAGGGACATCAAGGACTGGATGTCCAGAAATTTCCTGCTTCTAAATTCAGATAAAACAGAGGTTATCATTCTTGGTCCAGAGCATCTTAGGAAGGGATTAGATGGTGTTGCGATGGCTTCCAGTGCAACTGTGAGAAATCTTGGTGTTATTTTCGATCAGGATTTGTCGTTTAAACCATATGTCAATCAGGTTTGTAAAATAGCCTTTTTCCATCTCCGTAATATTGCAAAGATTAGGAAAATCCTCTCACAGAGTGATGCAGAAAAACTAGTTCATGCGTTTGTATCTTCTAGACTAGATTACTGTAATGTGTTGTTAGCAGGATGTCCAAGTAATTTGCTGAATAGGCTCCAGCTGATCCAAAATGCAGCAGCACGAGTACTGACAGGAATTAGCAGGAGAGACCACGTCTCTCCAGTGTTAGCGTCGCTCCATTGGTTACCCGTAAAATTCAGAATCCAATTTAAAATTGTATTACTTGCGTATAAAGCCCAAAACGGCTTAGCTCCGCATTATTTGCAAGACCTGATAGTGCCTTATGTTCCTGTCAGAGCTCTCCGTTCTCAGAGTGCAGGTTTACTCGTAGTTCCTAGAGTATCTAAATGTAGATTTGGAGGGCGGGCGTTCTGCTATCAGGCGCCACTACTATGGAACCAACTTCCAATCTGGGTTAAGGGGGCTGACACCACCTCCACCTTTAAAACTAAACTTAAAACATTTCTGTTTAGTAAAGCCTATAGTTAGTGTTTAGTAAACCTCTAGCTGGTGTTGGTAAATCTCTAGGTAGTGTAAACTTTAGTGTGTCAGAGTCGCTCCTGTGGTTTCTTGTGCTGGCCCCCCCTTCTCCTCCCTTTTCTCTCTTTTGTCCATGTTGCAGCATCCTTTGCCGGACACCGGAACCTGCAGTGTGGGAGTGAGGGGGGCAGGGTAACGGCCCCTTTTGGGCGGGGGAGAATGTTCGTCCCTCAAGACTCCTCTCCCTGGCCCTGCCCCTTCTCAACCTTTCCCCGACCCTGCACCCCAACCTGGGACTTGATGATTGGGCCGGAGCTTCGGGAGCTGCGTGCTGGCCTGCGGTCCCCACCCCTGGTCATCCCGTTGCTGGCCCCCCCTTCTCCTCCCTTTTCTCTCTTTTGTCCTGCAGGTGGCCGTGGGTGGCTTGTAGCTTGCATTACGGAGCACAAGTCTTTTCCTGACCCTGCACCTCAACCTGGGACTTGCTGATTGGGCCGGAGCTTCGGGAGCTGTGTGCTGGCCTGCGGTCCCCACCCCCGGTCATCCCGTTGCTGCTTCCACCTGCCTGCTGTGCTGTTGCCGTCCCTGACCCACCAGTCTGGCCCTCGGCAGGAGGGTCCCCCCTGATGAGCCTGGTCCTGCTCAAGGTTTCTTCCCTCCTAAAGGGGAGTTTTTCCTTGCCACTGTTTGGCTTAAGGTTTTTCTCCCACTAGGGGAGTTTTTACCTGCCATTGTTTATGTAATAACTGCTCGGGGGTCATGTTCTGGGTATGGGTCTCTGTAAAGCGTCTAGAGACAACTCTGTTGTATTAGACGCTATATAAATAAAATTGAATTGAATTGAATTAGTATACAGTAATATAGTATAGTATAGTATAGTATAGTATAGTATAGTATAGTATAGTATAGAATAGTATAGTATAGTATAGAATAGTATAGTATAGTATAGTA
Source organism: Cololabis saira (assembly GCF_033807715.1). Taxonomy (NCBI): domain Eukaryota; kingdom Metazoa; phylum Chordata; class Actinopteri; order Beloniformes; family Belonidae; genus Cololabis; species Cololabis saira. The sequence continues at coordinate 4,282,453 of NC_084599.1, read as the reverse complement.
TACAGTAATATAGTATAGTATAGTATAGTATAGTATAGTATAGTATAGAATAGAATAGTATAGTATAGTATAGTATAGTATACAGTAATATAGTATAGTATAGTATAGTATAGTATAGTATAGTATACAGTAATATAGTATAGTATAGTATAGAATAGTATAGTATAGTATAGTATAGTATAGAATAGTATAGTATAGTATAGTATAGTATACAGTAATATAGTATAGTATAGTATAGTATAGTATAGTATAGTATAGAATAGTATAGTATAGTATAGTATAGTATAGTATAATATAGTATAGTATAATATAGTATAGTATAGTATAGTATAATATAGTATAGTATAGTATAGTATAGTATAGTATAATATAGTATAGTATAATATAGTATAGTATAGTATAGTATAGTATAATATAGTATAGTATAGTATGGTATAGTATAGTATAGTATAGTATAGTATAGTATAGTATACAGTAATATAGTATAGTATAGTATAGTATAGTATAGTATGGTATAGTATAGTATAGTATGGTATAGTATGGTATAGTATAGTATAGTATACAGTAATATAGTATAGTATAGTATAGTATAGTATAGTATAGTATAGTGTAGTGTAGTGTAGTATAGTATAGTATAGTATAGTATAGTATAGTATAGTATAGTATAGTATAGTATAGTATAGTATAGTATAGTATAGTATAGTATAGATGTGTTGCTCAGGGGGGATCTCTGTTGTGTCAGGTACTAACATAAACCCATTCTGTCTTTCCTCCCGCCAGCGCCGGCGTGGGCCGCACTGGCTGCTTCATCGTCATAGATGCCATGCTTGAGAGGATGAGGCACGAGAAGTCGGTGGACATATACGGCCACGTGACATGCATGCGGGCTCAGAGGAACTACATGGTACAGACGGAGGATCAGTACGTCTTCATCCACGAGGCTCTGCTGGAAGCTGCCACTTGTGGCACCACGGAGGTCCCGGCCCGCAGCCTGTTCGCCCACATCCAGAAGCTGAGCCACATCACGACCGGGGAGACCACCACTGCCATGGAACTGGAGTTTAAAGTAGGTTTTTGTCTTGGAGCACATGTTCAGTGTGTTCAGCTGGGACACCTCAGTCACATCACTGGCGCATTTTTTGTCTGAGTGATGTTGGACACAGTTTACAGACAGTTTTGTTTATCAAAGGAAAAAAAAATGCAATTACAGGTAAAACATTTGTGAAGATGTTGTAAAAACACAAAATAATGTGGTGTGGGGAAGACATGAGTGTTAGTGTAATAATAAAACCATATAAAATTCTATAAAGTAGAGCCGTTAGCTGCAGAAGTAACTCTGTCGTGCTCGTTCCACTCACCAAGCAGTTTCTGTGCCGGCTCCTGAATCTGGTTTTGATCCTAAATCAAAACCGGTTCTTTAATTTTCAACATCTCACCACAAAGAAAGCACTGGTTCAGAGGCTGGAGAACCGCTGCGGTTCTAGACAGGTCCGTCAGTGCCCTTCCATTAAAGAAAGAGAGAACACAAGAGTCAGGAAATCAACTTCAACCTGACAAAAGTAATACGAAATAATCATCTACTGAAAACTGATTGATGGAAATCAGACACTGCTTTTGAATTGTGATTCAACAGAAGGACAAAATATTAAACGTGACCTGGATCAGCTGGTAGTCCTAGAAGAGGTGGGTGTTAAAGCAGAGCTCTTCAAGTCGGCGTCCTGCTTGTTCCAGATGTTTCCCTGAATCGACACACCTGGATCAAATGGGTCGTCAAGGTTTGCTCAAGTCTCTTAATGTGGGACAGTAGCTCTGTCCCACAGACGCCCGTCCTGGACCAGCATGTTAAAGGTAAAGATGGACGTTCCCGTGACTACACCTGGACATTTCATTCAGAAGTTTAGGCTCCACAGGACTGAGGACAACCTCCGTAGACACAAGAGGACAACTGGTGACAAACAGAAGAGATGGATGAAACAAACAGGAACCAGACTGCTTTTATTAGTTTGGTTTGTTTAATGATGTTTCCCCTCACAAGCACTGTCTGACTGCCAGTGAAGTTCTTTCTGTCTTTAGCGGAAGGGTACCGACAACGTTGTCCACACCTGCACTCCTCGGGCCTCAGAACAAGGCGGGATATCAGTAGAGATGCACCGATCAGGATTTTGAGGGCTGATCACCAATCACCAAAATCAGTATCTGCCGATCACAGCGTGAAATCCATAAATTCGTCCAGTGTTGTCTCATGTACACAACACTCACATTGTATTATTAGGTATCAAAATTAGGAGATGAGAAAGTATCATGAATTGTCTGTTTTATTGCAGGCTGAGGCAATATGCAATATTTCACCCTCTAGAGACTCTTAGAGATGATTTAGACTCATGTAGCTTATTAACTTAAGCTTTCCTGTGGTAATAAATGTATGTAGCTACAACACAACGTGCAGTACAACAACACACACAACCGTAGACCTGTCACTCTCTTAGAGTTGATACAAGTTGTAAACTATAAACCTTAGTTTTCCTGACGAAAAAGGAATTAAATCTTAAAATAAAAAATGTATTATGACTTATTAAGCTTTGTGAAAGCTTTAGCGATAGCATCCGCCGCGTGTGGGGAAACTCTTCCCACTAGAACTCCAAATGTCACTCGTGAAGCGACTGACACGACTGTCGTCCTGCGTAAGGCTGTGGATGTGAGTGTAAATAGTCTGGCAAAACTCCGGCGGGATTTCATCAGTGAAATAATTACGACACAGCAGCGCGTACCGCGGATCCAAGCTGCTAACGACGCGTGTAAACCCGACGTCTGCTAGAACGACAAACGGCTGATGATCAAGGCTCATGAATCCATTACCTTACGATGTAGTTCTTTATTTTTCTTGCTGTCGTTTATAGGTCTCTGTTACAGGTCAGTTAGCGGCGTTGCTGCACGCTCCTGTTCTTTATATAGACCTTGACTTGAGAAACGTTCAAATGTCTTATCCGCTTCGTTGTGTTGAAATTCTTTTGTAACATTCCTCTTCGGGGTATTTCCTTTGCACACTTTGAAAACTGCAAATTTGTTGTCCTTTTCAGACATTGTAAAACTCCCGTACCGGCGACGCCGGCCACGCCCCTTTAGGAGACCTGGGTCAGAGGTGCGGGGGGCGGGTTGTTGTTGTAAACGTCATCAGATCGGCCTGCTTTGAACTATTTATTTTCCGATCTCCGATCAAAACCGATAGGGCCATTATTGTCCGATACCGATCAGATGCCGATCGATCGGTGCATCTCTAGATACCAGAAGCAGTTATGTCAGTGATGGGGAGCAGAATTATTGTTTCCACCTTTGTCAGTACTCCTAATGAACAAAGAAGGGACACAAAGTGGAGCAACAGGTCCAGGCGGGAGTTTAACTGCTCTACTGTCACCGTCAAAGGTGACGACCACCACCGTCTGACAAAAATCACCACATTTAAAAGTGTGGAGGCACCGCGGTGTCTCGTGTCTGTAGTTGAAGAAAGAAATAGTCCTACATGCAAGTGAATCACAAGTAGAAGAGCAACTTTAATGATTTAATTTGGATTTATGCAGCAAATTGTTGTTTTTAACTAAACATCTAAATAGGCCTGTGAACAGTTCAAACATACAGGACTGTCTCAGAAAATTAGAATATTGTGATAAAGTTCTTTATTTTCTGTAATGCAATTAAAAAAACAAAAATGTCATACATTCTGGATTCATTACAAATCAACTGAAATATTGCAAGCCTTTTATTATTTTAATATTGCTGATTATGGTTTACAGTTTAAGATTAAGATTCCCAGAATATTCTAATTTTTTGAGATAGGATATTTGAGTTTTCTTAAACTGTAAGCCATGATCAGCAATATTAAAATAATAAAAGGCTTGCAATATTTCAGTTGATTTGTAATGAATCCAGAATGTATGACATTTTTGTTTTTGTAATTGCATTACAGAAAATTACAATATTCTAATTTTCTGAGACAGTCCTGTATGAGTGTGTCACTATAACCAAACTGTATTCGACCCTTCAACGTAATCAGCTGAAGGCTGTTAGTTACACGTTTAGCACTGTGTGGGCGCGGGGAACCACGGCATCACATCTAGCGTGTCTGACGAGCGCCGACGACATTCCTGTCATCTCCCGTCTCTGCAGAAGCTGGCCAGCTCAAAAACACACACCTACAGGTTCATCAGCGGCAACCTGCCATGTAACAAGCTGAAGAACCGCCTGGTGAACATCCTGCCTTTCGAGCCCACTCGCATCTCCCTGCAGCCAATCAGAGGAGTGGAGGGCTCCGATTACATCAATGCCAGCTACATGGACGGATACAGGTGAGTCTGCACAGATGATCCCACTCCGGAACCGGGAGAGAGTTCTGTAGAGGTGATCTGGAGAAGGTGGAGGTGCTGGCAGACAGCAGCAGAGGCCTGCAGCATCTCACAACCTCACGTTTATTCATCACATCTGCAAAAACAACAGGATGTTAATCCTCTCACATGTCTTGTGTGGTCTGTTACGTACTGAAAAATAATTCTATAATTAGTAGCTGGGAAGGCTGCACACGAGCAGTCACACAATCTTGCTTACTTTTTGTGGACGTGTGAAGCAAAAAGGACACATTTATACATCCACCAACGCGTCTCCAGTACCCATATCCAGCATATCCCAACCGTGGTCCCCCTGGTCCTCCAAGTACCCCCGTCCTGCATGTTTAGATCAGTGTTTCCAAACCCGGGTCCTCCAGTACCCCCGTCCTGCATGTTTAGATCAGTGTTTCCAAACCCTGGTCCTCCAGCACCCCCGTCCTGTATGTTTAGTCATGTGTTTGGAAGATGTTAAAATAAAGAAAAAAAACAAGCGAGGCCGACCCTGAATCATGCCAATATGGATGGCGTGATGGCCTCCTATATTTATTTCCAGTCTCCTTAAAATACAAACAATAAAACCCTGATTAATATAATTGCAAACACATGCAGGGGGACTGTCTCCTCAAAAAGCTAAATCTGTAAATATCCTCAATATTTTCATTTTACATGTATAACATCAAGAGGTGGGTGGTTTATCACGGTCCTCCACCAAACTCTAATAGTGTATCTGTACTTCCTGGTTATATTTTCAGAAAGAGACTGAGAAGTAAATGTTTTGAATAAAGTACCCAGAAAACCTCTGCAGACCGCTGCTGTTCTGGTTGGTTTCAGCTCAACATTAACGTTAAGAGCATAAACCTCTGGTTGGCTCTTTTTTTGCGCTTTATATAAACATGAGTTTGTTTTTTTGTTTTATTTATGATCCCCATTAGCATTAGCAACATCATTAGCTATTCTTCCTGCGGTCCGACATACACACAATACACAAATTAACACTTAATACATAACAGACATACATTATAGATGACAAACAAAACAATAATAGACACAACTCCCTTAGTCACAAACAACACAGAGGATAAAACCAAATCACCATCATTCTCAGACATAAATACATAGAAATGAAATGAAATCAAACACCTTCAATACCTGCCTGAAATGACCTTATCTTAGAATTCTATTCAAACTTCATTCTGTTCCCTCCAAATGTCAAATCATAATTCATTACATTTTAAAAGATATTGTTTCAACTGAATGTTAAACCAATCCGAGTGAACGTTGTAATTAGCTGCAGGCACATCTACAGTCATCTATTTTAAGTTCAGGTCTTCACCTGAAGGGAAGGATGAAGAACGCTGGAAAGGAATGAACCCCTCCAGTAAACGCAGCCGCCTGTGTTGTGATCTGCAGGAAACAGAAAGCGTACATCGCCACCCAGGGCCCGTCGGCTGAAACCACCGAGGACCTGTGGAGGATGCTGTGGGAGTACAACTCCACCATCGTAGTCATGCTCACCAAACTCCGCGAGATGGGACGGGTGAGAGCATACAGTCACACACACACCCATGTCGGTTTAAGACTTCCAATGCAAACATGCAAATAACATGTTTCCTTAAAGGAAAATGGGAACAGTTTTATGAAGAAAAACGTGTCTGGTTGAGTGTTGCTTCGCAGGGACCAGGGCCGGCCCAAGCCTCCTATTACTGCCAATAATCCTGATTATTGATCATTCACACACCCACTATAAACCTATTTCATGTTCTTCCCTGTCATTACAAATACACTTGTAAAACTAGATGGAAGAACTTTTTGTTGTAGTTAGATTGTAATCCACAGTGATTAAGACCATGGAAGCTACGACAGATGAACAAACTTGCAGAAAAATCACAATTTCCTTGACACCAAACGTTTAAATAAGACATGCAAACATACCTTTATCTTTCTGTTTTTTCTCCTCTTCATCTTCCATCCTCTTTCTTTTCTCTGCTCTCAATATCGTAAAGGCTTTCGTAATTGGCTTTACGATATTGATTTGAAACACATATCACACATATGCAGTTGCATAACTTCAGAAACGTCCCCTTAACGTTACGTTACGTTAAGTTAGTTAGTTAGTTAGTTAGTTAGTTAGTTAGTTAGTTAGTTAGTTAGTTAGTTAGTTAGTTAGTTAGTTAGTTAGTTAGTTAGTTAGTTCTGGCTGCTGCTGCAGAGCTGTCAGTCTCTCCTAACTGGATTAGATGGACCAGAGGAGACATTTACACTTTATTCACCAAATTGTATTTCAACTTTATTCTTGAAATTTTGACTTTATTCTTGAAATTGTATTTCAACATTAATCTCGACATTTCCACTTTTTTCTCGACATTTCCGCTTTTTTCTCAAAGCGCACAATAAAAAAAATCTTCCCCTCTCAAATATTTTTTCTCCTGCGTGGTGTATCCGGTTTGGGTTCTGCGCTGTGTTTTCTGTAGAATCATCACTCACACATGAAAAAAATATTTTATTTTTTATTTTATTATTTTTAACTCTCGGGCGCCCCCTAGTGGCCACGGGGCCCTAAGCAGCCGGTTAGTTGTCTTATGCCCTGGGCCGGCTCTGACAGGGACACGGCCACATCCACATCTATGGTCCCGAGCAGTAACAACAACTCTCTTCTCTGTGCTGTGCAGGAGAAATGCCACCAGTACTGGCCGGCCGAACGCTCCGCACGCTACCAGTACTTTGTGGTGGACCCCATGGCGGAGTACAACATGCCTCAGTACATCCTGAGAGAGTTCAAGGTCACGGACGTCAGGGTAGGTTCCTGGAACTGCTGAGACCTTGGGAATGACTTAACTCTGCTCGCTTTGAGTGGTAACGCACCACGTCACAGTGTCACAATTACAGCGCTGAGAACCAAGGGGCCCGAGACCGGGAGACCAGGAGATGGGAAGAACAAACATTGTCCTTTATTTTAAATGAAAACGCTCCACTGGGCAAAATCCAACAACTAAATGAGCCGACAAAGTGAGGAGAAAACAGTGAGCTAAATCACAGTCAGACAGACTTATGGTGCTTTTCCACTAGCAACTACTCAGCTCGACTCCACTCAGTTTGGTTCTTTTCCACCAGGCGTCTAACGTGCCGAGTAGATACTTTTCTGTAACTATTCTGCCGAGGTTCTAAGCTGCTGAGTCTGCTGTATCTGACATCATCACACTACAGGCCACCGATTGGTCGGGGGGTTGGAGTCAGACGTCTGAGTCAGGAGGAGGAAATCAGAGAAAGAGACTCTGACGGATTCTGGTTCATTTTATTCAACCAGCAACGGCAGCAAAAGTCTGTTTGATCCAACTCTGAGGGTCAGATGTTCATAAACCTGGTGCTGAGGAGAGAATTAAAAAGATCTAGACGGAGATAAGGAACGACCAGATCTACCAGGAGCTCTGTCTCTTCATAGCTGCTCACGGCTCCAGCTGACTTTTCAGCAGAGACAAACAAAAATTAAAAAGCGTTGCTGCTTGAAGCTTCTCTCACTCTCATTTTTAATTTGATATCAAACACAAGCCACAGATCCAGCAGCACATCTATCATCTCCTCCAGGTTCTACATCTTTAGTGTTGTTGTCTTCTTTGTTTAGATACACAATCAAATACGTCACAGCAGCTTCACTCCAACCTCCTACTTCTGCTCCAGGGGCTGGATTGTTATGGAAAAGCGCCCAAAGAGCGGAGTGTGGAGTCAGGAAGCAAAGCAGACCAGTGACGGATACCAGCAGGCAGAGATAACGAGACAGGGACAGAATAGAGAACTATTGTTGAGTTCCCTGTTATCATCAGTAGTTAGTAGTAGACAACCATCCTTCTATTAACAAGACAAGTGTGTAGACAGGAGTGAGGCATAGATGAGCCTGCCCTGACCCCGACCCTGATCACTCAGTCATTAAGAACAGATCTGCCATAATAAACCAATGATAATACGTAGTATTTGGTCGGTTTGGTCTCCGGCCGTTCTGCCGGCTGACTGATGTCTGCTCCTGTTTCTGCTCTTTACCGTCTACTTTATTTTATCCTGCATTTTGTATTTCAAGTGAGCTTGATTTGAGTTTCTGTCTTGAGTCCTTGACCAGTGGCGTCAATTCAGTCAAAGCTGAGGTATGGCAAGGTTACGAGTCTCAGAACTGAACTACAGTATCAATCAACATGCCCAGTATACTCATCACAGAAGTCTGCTATGTAGATTAGCTGCGTGGTCAAGAAAATTTAAACTTTTTCAAATGCAGCCTCACTCACATCCTGCTAACTATGAACACTACACTTAAGGCTGATTTATGGTTCCGCGCAGAGGTGGCAAATCCGGCTTCAGAAAGTAAAAGTCCTACCATGTATTTGTTCTGTCCATTCACTCAACCAGCTGATTCTAATCAGCACAGCTCTTCAGCCAGGTAGATGAGCTAATTAGTGAACTCACCTGGTTTTAGTGAATGGACAGAACAAATATATGGCAGGACTTTTACTTTCTGAAGCCGGATTTGCCACCTCTGGTTCCGCGTTACACCAACGCAGAGCCTACGGCGTAGGGTACGTGTCGCCGCGTACCCTACGCCGTTGATTTAACGCAGAACCATAATTCAGGCTTTACGTGTTGATTACGCAATACACATCCATTTCGGCACCGACAGCAAGAGTTAGAGTTAGAGAGCAGAAATCTCTTATCTGACAAACGCAATTTAACTCATTCTGTTCACTTCATCCACTATGTCAGTGCAACAATATCACGTGGACATCCCAGTTTAAATTAAAACAGTTAAAGTCCAAATGCAAAAAGGAGAGGGAGGAGCAGAAGACAGAAAGAGAGTAAAAAAAGTCAAATATTTCCCTTAAACAGATTCATAAGAGGGTAGGGTGATTAGATATCTTACCTTAAGATGAACTTCTATAATGAATCCATCAGTGGCTAAAGCCTCGTTAATAGCCGGACTGGGGCAACATTGGACCATCACTTGCTTGTTTCTTTGAAAAACAATTGCAGGGTTGCCTGTTTCTTTTTCATTTTTGTAAGTTTGTAAGTTTTGTAAGTTTATAAGTTAGTAACACTGCAGATCGCGCTAAAAACGAGATTGATAGCGACCACTGTCGTCAGGGACGCTGGGACATTTCAACATATGAGGGTGGGGGTACAAGTGTTGGGAAAGGTAATAACTAGTGAAATCCATCATGTTGTTCTGATATGCATTGGTAGTTATTTTATAGGTAAATAATAGAATAATCAATACAAATAGACACAGAGTAATTCCATAAATGTATTTAAAAAACAAACATTTACATTTTCCCCTGAAGCCGAGGTGTGGCGGCTGCCGTACCCAATTGACGCCCCTGTCCATGACGTCTTTCGACATGTCTTACAACCCTGTTAGGTTGTAGGTTGTACGAGACCAGAGGGTTGTAGAGCAGAACCAGGATACGGATTATTGGGGGGGGGGGTTGGGTACGGGAGCAGGGGGGGTACGACAGAGATTTACTAGCAGCAAGATTTCTCTTCTCCGTCTGCTGTCACGCTGATCAGAAATAGATTTAACTCTAACTATTTCTGATCCTCTGGGGGATCATTTTCACTAGACTGCACCAATATTTTACAGAAGGAAGTGTAATTTGCCGCTATGATCGTCACCTAGGCTGCATGTAGGAGAGGTTGTGCGTATTTGTCTCAGACGTTTGCTTGCAGAGATGTCTCCTGGGTATTATCACCGTTGCTGAGACGATTAGAAACAGCTGAGGTTCCTGACCCGGAGCACACTCCGCTCCCTGACAAACTAACATTATTAAACCTGCGTCTGGTATCTGAGGCACACGTTTGGAGTTGTGTTTGGGTTTCCGCATAAATTATGAATTAATTAACAATATACAGCATGTTATGTAAGTCACATTTCTCCGACTATGAGCTGCCTATTCGCTTGTCAGAGATGGTTCTGACAAGATGGTTCATCAATCATCATAATACATTCTTTTATTATCTTAAACTCAGAAGAGAAGTTATAAAGTTCCTTCGTTCCTTTTACAAAATGTACATTTAGAAAAACAAGTTTTAAACAGCTTTTAAAACGGTTATGATTGTAAATGAAACCTCTGCCCATGTTTCTGTACCCGGTTGGAGGAAGTGTGTGCAAAAAAAAGTATATATATATACACAGGTATATATTTATATAAAATGACATTATATATAAATATATATATATATATATATATATATATATATATATATATATATATATATATATACATATATATATATTAAAAATGCATATATATATATTTAATTAATATATATGCAGACAAAAAAAACAACAAAAACATCTCAGCTGCATGTTGGTGCATGTTGTTGATGGATGAATATTATTAAAAACTGTAAATATATATCTTTTTTTTTCAAAGCTTTACATTAAGAAACTTGTATTTGTTAAAAGCAGATTCCCATGCCGCCTAAGGCCCTGGACTTGTTTCTTCTATCACCTGCCTTCAGTTATGTGTAAACCAGCTCTTCCTGCACCTGAGCAGCGGTACGAGTTTAAACTTGGAGGCGGTGCGCTCTGGAGCTGCAGGGCTACCCTCCTGACGAGCTAACGCATGAACAATCGAGGCATTATTCCTGTTTGCCCACCCCCCGTCGTGCTTTGTTAAGCTCTCACGCTTAAAGTGGGTTAAATAATCAAAGCTGTGTTGGTGGCAGCGTCCCTTTTCCAGACATCACTGAGAACGTGATCCGCACCAGCAGTTTCATAACGAGGCCGCGCCAACTCCCTCAAATACCCTCTCTGAGAACTGATCCCCTTCTTTGTTACTGGTACTCCACCCACATCCAGCACAGCAACACCAGCATTAATGGAGCTTTTCCACTAGAACCTACACAGCCCGACTCCACTCGGTTTGGTTCTTTTCCACCGGGGGTCTAACGTGCCGAGTAGATACTTTTCTGTAACTATTCTGAGGTTCTAAGCGGCTGAGTCGGCTGTATCTGACATCATCACACTACAGGCCACCGATTGGTCGGGGGGTTGGAGTCAGACGTCTGAGTCAGGAGGAGGAAATCAGAGAAAGAGACTCTGACGGATTCTGGTTCATTTAATTCGACAGGCAATAGCAGCAGAAGTCTGTTTGGTCAAACAAATCTCTCCTCAGCCACCAGGTTTATGAACATCTGCACCTCAGAGTTGGATCATGAATTGTTTGGAACTTGTTTAACTTTATAACATCATCTAATGTTCCTCAAATAATAATGAATGGATCAGTCTCTAGCTGGTGGGAAATGGGCTCGGGAGGCAGCCGCCCAGCCCGTAGGGCTGTCGGGGGGGGGGCATACTCCCAAGGCCTGCAGGCTGCTGCCTGGTCTGCCCAGCCTTGATGGTCTGCTCCAGCGCTTCCTGCACCGCTGGGCCAAACTATCCCGGCTCCACCGGGAGGCCACGGAGAGTCCTCCGAGACTGGGCGCGACTTGGCGACGAGTCTGGACCAGGATGGACATCATCCGTCTGATTTCCCTGGACAGAAGGCCGAAGGCTTCCAGAGAAGCATCACAGAAAGTAACTGTGTCTGCAGCCACATTGCCCTCCTGCAGAGAAGCTGAGAGGGCGAGCATGAGGTGTGACAGGGAGTTGCCTATGTGACCAGCACGTGCACCAGCATCATAGGCCCGTGTGAAAAGGTCATCCGTGATCCGACACTGGGGTCGGGGGCACATTGCATCCCATCTCAGAGCCTCATCAGGGGACACAATGAGGGAAGCGATGGTGGGCTCAACAGGTGGCATACGATCCGGGCCAACTGTCGCTGCATCGTGCATAGCCGCCATGGTTCGACTGTCAGCAGAAAGCCGGGAGCAAGCCTTAGTGTCTCTGCAACAGGCCTGTAACTCCTTCAGGTAGTCCTCCGAGTGGGGAACAGCAAAGACTGTGAACGCTGGCCTGCGCCTGAAGAAGGCACTTGCAGGAGCCGGCTCCGCCTGCTGTTGGATGTCCAGCTGCAGGCGATCTAGGGCCAAGCACATGACGGCATGCATGGAGCCGTCCTCCGTCTCCGCCAGCGAACTCCGAGTCGAGGAATGAGAGCCCGGCCCTGAGGCCTGGGAGACCCCATCTCCCCCATCTCCCCCATCCTGGAAGTAGGTGGCTGAAGCTGCTAGGGAGAGCATGTCATCCTGTGGGAACAGCTCTGGCATCGAAGGAGAGCGTTCCCTCACCACATCCTGCCCCCCCTGCCTTGGCCCTGAGCACCTCAGGTGCTCAGGGCCAAGGCAGGGGGGGCAGAGATCATGCCCATCACACAGGACACACAGTAGTGCAGCACCTCCATGTTGGTGGCACCACACCAATGCACCTACCCAGGCGCCAAGAGCGTGGACACCACTGGTGGCCAGAAAATCAAGCCTAACACTGTGGAGAGGGGGCGCGTACACCACCTGTACCGGCCAAGGCAATGTCGTGGCAACACTCCAGACCACCGGGCGTGAACGCTGCGGTCAGCTGGAGCAGAAACAGCGAATGCTGGGGGGAGGGAGCGCGTACGATGCCTTCACCAACAGAGGCGTTATCGCAAAAATAGCAAGAATATATCTCTTAATATACTCTGGAAACATGGAGCGCCTACACCAGCAAAGGATTTGTCAAAAAACAAAACAAAAAACAACACTACACAATAAGCAGAACGCTAACGCTGCAGCCAATCAAAGTGAGACCATATGCTGGGGGGAGGCAGCGCGTACGCAGCCTACACCAACAGAGGTTTAATAATATACACGCTGGCAGCCGGGAATCGCTAACGTGTCCCTCCAGCTGACAAAAAAAAAAAACAAGAATAAAGAAACCGGGTGCGCGAACTCAGTAGTCACATACCCGGCTAGAGGGGAGTGACAGCACCGGCTCACCGGCGAACACAAGGACGCACCGCGTCCACGTGCTAACAAACTCTGAAGAAAGTTTTGCCATCGCAGTTCCTGGAGGGTGAATTGTTCGCTGCTCCGACCGACAACGGTCACGGAACTACCAGCTACGAACTACAAGTTAGATTTGGTTGAAATGCGGTTTCAACGCTTCCAAAGGAAACCTGCGCGCGAGAAGATGAAAAGGAACTGATCCTCTGATGACGCCGGAAGATATCGACTTCTCCGGGTCATCCAGGGGTCACAGGTGTCATTGTTGGTATACATACTCCAACTGCACATGCGCGAAGGGGAATATTCAGTGCTTGAAGCACCGCCTCTGGTGGTCAGCAGGGATGGAATAGAACAGAACCATAGTGAGCGCTTTGAGTGTCCAGAAAAGCATTATTATTATATCATATGTGTCTCATCCGTGTCTCATCCGTTTCCATTGTCCCATGTTCATCAGGACGGTCAGTCGAAGACCATTCGGCAGTTTCATTTCACCGACTGGCCGGAGCAGGGAGTCCCTAAAACTGGAGAGGGTTTCATCGACTTCATTGGCCAAGTTCATAAAACGAAAGAGCAGTTTGGACAAGAAGGACCGATCACTGTGCACTGCAGGTATGTTCACGTGAGCCTGGGGGGTTCTGGGGGGGTTCTGGGGGTTTCTTCTTTGGGGCATCTCTTCAAAACCTTTCTGCTATAATCACTTAGTTAACCTTTACGACGACCATTAAAGGAGCATGAGGCAGGATTTATGAAAAAAATTCGTATACGTTTTAAGTTTCCTAGTACCGTATTTTCACGACCATACGGCGCACTGTGTGGAAAGGCGCACCCTCAGTTTTGTGTGTCATTTTTGGTTTTAAAACACACATACGGCGCACCGACCCAAAAGGCGGAGCTGCACACACACGTTGCAAAACACACACACGCTAAAAATAGAGCGGAAGCAAAACTTAGTTTGATATTTTATTTCACTTTTCACATCAATCAAACCCTCCAAAGGTTCATATTTTGTTTCCGCATTAAATAATTAAAAAAAAACACCGGGGCGCCGCACATAAACCTGTCTCAGCCACCAGCCCTTCACTCTTCACTCTGGCTGGAAAAGTCTGTTTAGGCAACGCTTTTCTTTTAAAAATCACCATAGCCGGCAGTTTCTGTCCATCAGCGTGGCAGGCAAGCACAGGAGTAAATAAACTTTTCATACCCCGTTGTGCTGCGGATCCCGACCGCGGCGGTCCCGGCTCCCGGGTCCCGCTCCGCTCCCCCGCGGTGTTCCCGCGTCCCGGGTCCCGCGTCCCGGGTCCCGGGTCCCGGGTCCCGGTCCGCCCCCCCCCGCGCTGGTCCCGCGTCCCGGGTCTCGCGTCCCGGGTCCCGTGTCCCCCGCGCTGGTACCGGGTTGTATCCGACAGGAGCTCCGCTCCGCTAATTCAGCTGCGCCAGGCAAGCGCCACATAAATAAGTATGTGTGTGTTTCGCGCCGCGAATACACACCCGCATTAAACAGCTCGGTGGATGTAACCGACAGATTTGGCTGTAAATCTCGGAGAGTGAAGCTGATCCGACCTGAGACATACCCCAGAAATCTCTGCTCGCAAAGCGGCCAGGAACCAGGTCGATCGGACCGCTTGGGGAACCAGGAAGTCGAGCTGGAGCAGCGCGCATCACTGCGGCTTTAACCGGGGAATGTGACCGGTTCCGACCGGCCGGGACCGGAGGAGCCGACATGGACTGGTAGCAGGGACTCCCGGGGAAAGAGCACCGGCATTTCAGCCGGGTCTGCCCCGGGGATGCGGCGATCGGACCCCGCAAACCCACGGCAGGTGCATCCTCAAGTGTGCTTATTTAAAAATATAGCTGGAGCAAAACTTAGTTTGATTGTATTTTATTTAACTTTACACATCAAGCAAATCCTTAAAAGTCTTCATCTTCTGTTTCCGCATTAAACAGCTCAGTGGATGGTCTCATTCACGTCGCAACTCACGGGGGCTTCACCCGCCCCCTTCTCTTTTTACCGTTCTCATGGTGGGCGGCCTTACATTACCGTAATTCAGGTAATAGACACGGCGCACCGTTTCTTAAGGCGCCCGGCACATTAAAAAAAAAGAAATGTGCGCCTTATGGTCGCGAAAATACGGTAATAATGTCAGATGAAGCGTTCCAAACCAAAAAGAATGAGCCCTCTAGCGCAGTGGTCCCCAACCCCCGGGCCCCTGCCCGGTACCGGGCCATGGGTCATCTGGTACCAGGCCGCACAGAGAGAAAAAATAATTTCTGTAGCATCCCCTGATGATGGATGACTCTCAAAATGATGGTTCACAATGTTTTTATTCCTTGGATGTACGATAAATACACTGCAAACACACCGTAAGAGCTATAAAGGAATACAATAAAATAGAGTTAGTCTTTCTACATTCATATAAGTTTCATTTAACTTAAATACAGACCGACAGCTGCTGCTCGCTCGGTAATAACAGCTAGAGCCTGATTTATGGTTCCGCGTTACACCTAAGCAGAGCCTACGGCGTAGGGTGTGCGTCGCCGCGCTCCTACGCCGTAGGCCTACCGCTAACCACAATACATGAGTAATGGCGGCCAAACTCAAGCTGGACATAAATACGGCATAACATTTGCAAAGAAAACAAATCCTTATCAGAAGGTGGTTTTTGTGTCAGTTGGCCACCACTTTAGCATTCCCGACACTAGTTTAGTCTTTCAGACACAGTTTCTACTGCCGTTAAACTTTTACCATTAAAGTCCGAAGCACCGGACCACAATTTCTCGGCGAGACGCCTTCAAAATAAAAGCACTAAATATCGGTCTCCTTAATAAATAAAATAAAAGCCTGGCTTTAAATAACGTTAATGAGACATAAAAACATAAAAACACATTTATAGAAATTATTATTCATTATTATTATTACTATAGAGAAAATACCACAGTTTTTAATGCTGATCTTGTCATTTTATTTAGTTTTTATCAACTACACCTTTAGATTGGGCCGTGAAAATATTGTCAGACATTAAACCGGTCCGCGGTTCAGAAAAGGTTGGGGACCACTGCTCTAGCGTGTCTCTCCATTGCCTTGAACAGGCTGTGTGCTGCAAAATGTGCTGCTGTGACCGGAATTTCCCTGCGCTGTCCTGCAGATGTGACGTCACATGACGCTGCATGCATGTTCTCCCCGTTCTCCCGTGCCGGCTTCACTGTTGGCTGCAGTACCCCCAACTGCCATCGTGGCGAAGGGTGGCGCTAATGAGTCTCATTTCTTAAAAGGAGCCGCATGCTCCATTAACTTGTCCAGATGCAGGAAAGCATCATCTTGTCAGGGCCGGTCCAAGCCTCCATGGGGCCCTAAGCAAAATTAGATTTTGAGGCCCTCTATTACTGCCAATAATACTGATTATTGATCATTCACACACCCACTATAAACTCATTTCATGTTCTTCCCTGTCATTACAAATACAATTGTAAAACTAGATGGAAGAACTTTTTGTTGTAGTTAGATTGTAATCCACAGTGATTAAGACCATGGAAGCTACAACAGATTAACAAACTTGCAGAAAAATCTTTCATTAATATTTATCAAAGTCAGCAACTGCCCCTACTGGCCACACAGAGAAGCGACAGGTCAAAGGTCAAAGAGCTGCACAGTTGCAGCAGTGTTGTTTCCATCATCCTACTGTCAGCCTGGCAGGTTTTTACCATCTATGGTTTTTAATCTGAAATTGGAGTAAATTCAGTGATATAGTAATAAGTGTGTCATCTACAGTGTAGGCCTACTAAAAGAAACAAAATAATCAAATAGATCATTTATAATGACAGATACATTTTAGATCTTTTAAAAGTGCTAAATAAATAAAATTGATTATTATTATTATTATTATAAACCATTTACTGTAAACAAATTATCTACTTTATTTTTGCTTTTAAATAAACTGCAACAGCAATGTGCAACAACAATTTGAAGTGGAACAACAACAATTAAGTGTAACAACAAAGTACTACAAAAACTATAACTATAATTAAAATCCGCAATGCAGGGTTGAATGAACACATGACCAGTGGAGTCTGGAGCCGAGAGGCAGCAGTCGTCTACTCTAGTCTGTTAACATAATACTGTTTATGTAATAATATTAATTAGTGTGTTTTTGTACAATAACATACCTTTGATAATGTATGAATCATCGCTCACACATACAAAAAATTGTATTTTTTTTATTTTTTAACTCTTGGCTGCCCCCTAGTGGTCACGGGGCCCTAAGCAGCCGCTTAGTTCGCTTATTCCTTGGGCCGGCTCTGGGTCATGTTGGGGTCAAGGTTGGAATTCACATCATGGTTAGGAAGGTTTTGTGACCTAGGAATATTTGGTAGAAAGCACACATTTACACTTCCATGCTGGAGCTGCATCCTTTATTAATAATAGATGGGCAGTAAAAATGTTAAAACTCAGAGTACTTCCTGTTCAGCCGTGTTTACTGTATGTACTCGGTGAAAATGAAAAAAAAACCTAATGATTTCATCATCCCTAGGTTGGGATGAAAATAAAGATATAGAACTATATTGCACATTCTTATAACCTTGCTTTGTTTTAAGACAATGAAGGAAAAAAACACCCTAATGAGTTTTAAGGGTTCATTGTGATGTGATGCAGTATGAAGTATTATCAACAAGAGATGGAGATGGAAATGTGGATTTCAAATCTTCTCCTCTTAGTGTATTCAATTCATGTACTGCGATTTTGTAATGTCCTAGAATTCTAATTCTTTACTTGGGGACCTTTAGCAGATATGAGATTAAAATGTGATTAATTAGATTAATTAATTAACAAGAGTCACAAATACACAGGATGATTTGCAAATGCACAGAACAATTCACACATTCACAATTTGTGGATTGAGGCACGTCAGGAGAGTCTCAAAAGTCACACACAAATGCAGTGCAGCCCACAGACAATAAAAACGTTTGTAAATCAGGTTATATTTGTGTATCTTGTCCTACACACGTGTGACTTTGTGCATTTGTGAATCGGTCTGTGCATTTGTGAATTTTGTCCTGTGCATTTGTGGATTGGCATGTGCATTTGTCACTTTTGAGACTGTTCTAGCTCCATAGAGATGCGACAGACGAGAAGGTGTAGAAACTGCCCTTCTTAATGCAGGGAGCAGAACTGGAAAGGTGCCCTGAAGAGTTGGGCTTTTTTAACACTGCAAGCGCTCGCATACTGCAAAATGTACACATGACCTGGATGCTGCAGCGCTGCTCCTTCAGCTGCCCCGTAGAAGAAGATGGAAACCAGAGTTCAGTTTTTGAAGCGAGCCTTGGACATCAGAGAGCTGGTTTTTCTTAGCCTGGAAGGGAATTGAGTCCAAGTTGAAACAAAGTTCAGAGCTGATTAAAATATCCTCCAGCATCTGCATGACGCCTGTAAATGGATCAGAACAACTCCCAGATCTACGATGGGCTGTGTTTCACCACAGGACAGCTGGGATAGGCTCCAGCCCCCCCAGTGATCCTGAACAGGATGGAGCGGTCAGAGGAAAAAAAGGATTTACTATTATAGAAATATAGATCTCTGAAGCTCAACCACAGCGCGTCTGAGGGATGTGCGCACAAGCACTGCTGCCCCATCCCACCAGGTCTGATCTGGAGGCCAAAGCAAAAGTACCAACTGGCCTTTTAACACCAGCCGAGCCATCCACCTGTCACCTGAAAAGAACACAACAGAGACACCTGGTGGGCTGGAGGGGCGTCACAGAGCGAAGATGAGACAAGAATAAGGGTGCTTTAACACCTGTCCCGTTTGGAGCAGTTGTTCCCAAACAGGGAGTGTTTCCCCCTAAAGATCGGTTGGTTTGGTACATGTGAACACAGCAATCGCGTTCGGATGCGGGACAAAACAAGCGAGCTGAGATCTCCTAGGAGAGGTGGTCTCGGCTCGCTTCCATTCCAGACCTGGAGCGGTTCGTTTGCAGTGAGAACAGAATCCACACAGCAGCCGACACAACTCCATTCACTGTGTATGTGCTACCGCGGCGCAAGGAGAAGAGTCGGCGCAGCCTCCACCACCTTCTCTCCTATTGGACACAACTTTCTCTCTTCTCCCTTCTCTCTCTTCTCCCTTCTTTCCTATTGGACGTGCTGAGATGTCGTCACAGCCCGGCACGGTGAAATTAAAAAATGTTCTATTCGGGGAGGCAGGCTCCCTCTTGCACGCCGCCGAGCTCGACGGCAGAGCGGTCCGCTCTTGCGCTGGCACATACACAATGAATGGGATCGCCGACGGCGGTCTGTGCTCTGCACCCTCTATGTGAAAGGGGTTATAACCATTGTTGTTTTTCCCGGAGTACGGAAGAGGAAACTCCTTCCGCGTTCATTTCTGACCAATGAGAGAACAGTTGGTTCATGGCATTTGTTAACAGCTTTGAACCGCTACAGACGGTTGCCTTGTGAACACAAACGCCACAAACGAAAAATGAATCAATTTAGCCCCTGAATCGGAACAAAACTAACGGGCCACAGGTCTAAAAGCATCCTAAGACATTGATAACTACTATCAATGCCCGGTATAGACTGATTAACTATAATATTCTACATCAATCATACCTTACCCCAGAAAAATTACACTCATTCAAATGTGACCTGTCAGAGATGCTTCAGATGTGACACACATCTGAAACAAGTTGGTTTCTTTCGGCATTGTACCTGGCACTGCACCAAAGTGAGGCCTTTCTGGCCTGATATCTGCTCCACTTTAACCAGGATCACAGGAGTTAGTTTCCACTGGACCCTGAACTGGGTTTATTGGGGAACTTCACATGTATTTGTGGTTCTCTAAACAGTGCACAACTCAAATTCATGGAAGTTGCTCTGTGTGTGGCCAAGAAGTGCATTGCAGGGTCATGGAAATCTGATTCCCGTCTATTTATCCACAGATGGTCTTTTGAGATGAATAATTGCATCCTCCTGGAAAAAAAATCACATATTGTCTCAGAAAACGATATAACACCTTTTTGAAAAATTGGCAGCCTTATCTAGACCATATCGATACATATCTTACACCAAGTACTTAATGTAGTTGTTTGTATTGACTTTCCACACTGTGTGTGTGTGTGTGTGTGTGTGTGTGTGTGTGTGTGTGTGTGTGTGTGTGTGTGTGTGTGTGTGTGTGTGTGTGTGTGTGTGTGTGTGTGTGTGTGTGTGTGTGTGTGTGTGTGTGTGTGTGTGTGTGTGTATGTGTGTGTGTCCATCAGCGCTGGTGTTGGCCGGACCGGCGTGTTCATCACTCTGAGCATCGTGCTGGAGAGGATCAGGTACGAGGGCGTGGTAGACGTCTTCCAGACCGTCAAGATTCTCCGAACCCAGAGGCTGGCCATGGTTCAGTCAGAGGTATCTGTCACACGCCACTTCCTGTACAAACACCAGTCCAGTCTAATAAGACCCAATCAAATGCCCAACGAGGCTTCAGAGGCTTCTGGGGGGGCGGTAATTTTTTTTTGTGGCACCACTTGGTTCATATCAGGTATGATATGTTGTGCTGAGATTTTCACACTCAGTTAACATTAAAACAAAAATGGCAAGTGAATCTCCAAATGTATTTTGGGTAAAATGGTTCGTCATAAACAGCCGTCTATCAACGTCATACGTCATCATCCATCACTTGTCAACAGAGCAGTATTCCTACAGCCTAAACATGAGCGGGAGTTAGAAACACAAAAGTGGAGCGATAAAACGCAAAGAAAAAGAAAAAAGTTAGCAAGAAAAAGCCAAATTACCCAACCTAGACGCATATTTTGTTGGCCCTAATCCTCCTCCTGTGGGAGATGAACCTGACGTTGTTAGCAGAGATTCATGGTCAGGGAGCAGGTTTACAGGTAGCTACAGTTAGAACAATCACAGACACACACTGGCAGCAAGGAAATGGGAGTTTGTGGTAAATGGTTGTATAGTAGTATAGAGTTCTCGAGCAGACCTCAAGGGGACTGACAAGTTTTCAACTCGAACTCCTCCTCAGTTTGGTCCATCCATCCATCCATCCATCCATCCATCCATCCATCCATCCATCTTCCGCCGCTTATCCGGAACCAGGTCCCGGGGGCAGCAGTCTCAACAGAGATGCCCAGACTTCCTTCACCTCAGACACTTCCTCCAGCTCTTCCTCCAGCTCTTCCTCCAGCTCTTCCTCCAGCTCTTCCAGGGGAGTCCAAGACATTCCCAGGCCAGCAGAGAGACATAGTCTCTCCAGCGTGTCCTGGGTCTTCCCCGGGGTCTCCTCCCGGTGGGACATGCCTGGAACTCCTCCCTAGGGAAGAGGGACATGCCTGGAACTCCTCCCTAGGGAGGAGGGACATGCCTGAAACACCTCCTTAGGGAGGAGGGACATGCCTGGAACACCTCCCTAGGGAGAAGGGACATGCCTGGAACACCTCTCTAGGGAGGAGGGACATGCCTGGAACACCTCTCTAGGGAGGAGGGACATGCCTGGAACTCCTCCCTAGGGAGGAGGGATATGCCTGGAACTCCTCCCTAGGGAGGAGGGACATGCCTGGAACACCTCCCTAGGGAGGTGGGACATGCCTGGAACACCTCCCTAGGGAGGAGGGACATGCCTGGAACACCTCCCTAGGGAGGAGGGACATGCCTGGAACTCCTCCCTAGGGAGGAGGGACATGCCTGGAACACCTCCCTAGGGAGGTGGGACATGCCTGGAACACCTCCCTAGGGAGGACAGACATGCCTGGAACACCTCCCTAGGGAGGAGGGACATGCCTGGAACACCTCCCTAGGGAGGAGGGACATGCCTGGAACACCTCCCTAGGGAGGAGGGACATGCCTGGAACACCTCCCTAGGGAGGACAGACATACCTGGAACACCTCCCTAGGGAGGAGGGACATGCCTGGAACACCTCCCTAGGGAGGCGTCCAGGAGGATCCAGTACAGATGTCCAAGCCACCTCAGCTGACTCCTCTCAATGTGAAGGAGCAGCGGCTCGACTCCGAGCTCCTCCCGGGTGACCGAACTCCTCACCCTATCTCTAAGGGAGCGTCCAGCCACCCTGCAGAGGAAACTCATCTCTAAGGGAGCGTCCAGCCACCCTGCGGAGGAAACTCATCTCTAAGGGAGCGTCCAGCCACCCTGCGGAGGAAACTCATCTCGGCCGCTTGTATCCGCGATCTTGTCCTTTCGGTCACTACCCAAAGTTCATGACCATAGGTGAGGGTAGGTGCGTAGATTGACCGGTAAATCGAGAGCTTCGCCTTTCGACTCAGCTCCTTCTTCACCACGACGGTCCGGTACATCGACCGCATAACTGCGGACGCTGCACCGATCCGTCTGTCAATCTCACGCTCCATCGTTCCCTCACTCATGAACAAGACCCCGAGATACTTGAACTCCTCCACCTGAGGCAGGACTTCTTCACCCACCCGTAGAAGGCATGCCACCCTTTTCCGATGGAGAACCATGGCCTCGGATTTGGAGGTGCTGATTCTCATCCCTGCCGCATCGCACTCGGCCTCAAACCGCCCCAGCACATGCTGAAGGTCCCGGTCCGATGAAGCCAACAGGACAACGTCATCCGCAAAAAGCAGAGACGAAATCCAGTTGTTCCCAAACCAGATCCCTTCTGGCCCCTGGCTGCGCCTAGAAATCCTGTCCATAAAAATTATGAACAGGACCAGTGACAAAGGGCAGCCCTGCCGGAGTCCAACATGCACCGGGAACAAGTCTGATCTACTGCCGGCAATGCGAACCAGACTCCTGCTCCGATCATATAGAGACCGGACAGCCCTTAATAGAGGGCACCGGACTCCATACTCACCGAGCACCCCCCACAGGATGGCACGAGGGACACGGTCAAATGCCTTCTCCAGATCCACAAAACACATGTAGACTGGTTGGGCAAATTCCCAGGAACCCTAAAGCACCCTGCGGAGGGTGTAGAACTGGTCCAGTGTTCCACGACTGGGACGTGGAACCTCAGTTAGCTCATTATGATGAAAGAATCAGCACTAGTATCAACATAAAACATAGAAGCCCGCCAATCAGATTTGAAGTAGATTTTTGAGTTGGTGCCTTGTGTCACATGCTTCATTTTTTGTGAGTGAATCACTGTTGATGTTGACAGTTTTAAACTCCAGGACCAGATGACATTTTCACACTGAAACTGTTTGTAACTGTTGAGCTTTCCTATCTGACAGTACTGTTTTAGTCTCAGCTGGCCTGTTTATCTTCTCCATGCAGGACCAGTACCAGCTGTGCTACAGGGCTGCTCTGGAGTATCTAGGAAGCTTTGATCACTATGCAACATAACCCAACCCAGAAGAACCTCAGGAGAGTGAAGTGGTCTCCGAGCCATACCCACGCTGCTCCAGTACTCCCCGTTTCCTGATGAGGAAGCCATGAGCAGGCCTGGTGAGAGGATGACAACGGTGGGACTGAGTGGAGGTTAAAGGACAGACCGGGCAAGGTGTCGTCACCTCCTTGTGGACTGCTGCCAGGACGCTGGCACAGATCCCACACCAAAGTCCCCTGACAGTCAGCTCTGAAAGATTTGTACTGACTCCCCGCCTCATTCACACCACTCCTCAACAAGTTTTCTATTTCCTTTGTTGTCACTGTATTAAATATTTAAGGTTTTATTGTCATTTCATATTGTTTAACACACAATAACATGTCATAATTTGTTTTTTCTTAAAACATGTTTCTGTCAGTTACTATTTAATGATAATGGATACTTTTTCAACACAGTTTGAGTTATTAAAATTGTATACTCACAGCTGCAGATAAGATCATTTCGTAACATGCACATGAAGTTTTGATGTTGTTATTGACAAAATGTTGTCACAGGGGAACATTGTTTACTTTCATCTCTATACTAAATGAGAAAACTATCGAAACAAAACTTCCGCTTAAGTTTGTCATTATCTTAATTATACTGCAAACAATTGAACTGCTGCATATGACAGTAAAAATAGTTTAATATAGTTTTGTTGATCCCAGGTTCATACAT
Source organism: Cololabis saira (assembly GCF_033807715.1). NCBI lineage: Eukaryota > Metazoa > Chordata > Actinopteri > Beloniformes > Belonidae > Cololabis > Cololabis saira. The sequence goes on along the minus strand of NC_084599.1, from coordinate 4,258,167 downwards.
AAATATATAATTCATCAATGAAAAAAAAGGTGCTTCACAACCTTCTCACAGATGTGTCATCAGTTCTTGAGGCAGCTGCAGAACCAGATTTGGATGTGAATTGCTTCTCTACGACACATCTGCCTCTATTACTTTTGCTCGTTGCGACACATCTTTGGGACTTCAGCCCGCCAGGGCCCTGAACAGGATAAAGAGGATGTATAAGACGGACGGATGGACAGATGGATGGATACCTCACTGTACCCACGGATGTCAGCTGTGGGAGCAGATTGGAAAGTAGATCCCTAATGAAGTGAGACGGGTGGATGATCTGACGAGGGAAGAGGATTTGATCTCTAAATTAAATGCATATTACTGAAATTCATAATGCTCTGCCTGGAATGAGTAACTAACCAGTCCTGGTCCCAGTCCTCTTTTACAGTCCTGGTATTGAATGTATTATCATCTGATTTAATATGATCAAAGGAACAAGTAATAAGAAATTATGCAGACTGGATTTCCTCCATCTAGCCACGTGGTACACAGACTATGCGGAACACAGGAGGTGGGGTGCAACACTCCATGAGCAGTTCTGTTTGTTTTATTAAGGTAATATAAGAATAAAACTTTGAGTGTCCCCATATAGCCAGATGAGGCCATGTAAAGCCCAAAACGGCCGCTATAGACGCTATATACCTGTAAATAAAACTGAATTGAATTGAATTGAATGAGGTAGACCAAATGCCATCAAGAATGCATTATCTGGAAGCACGTTTTATGGTACTGCACTGGCTTGGTTCCCTGGCGTTGATGGAGTATATGTACCAAGGGGTCAAGCATGTCTGTCTTGAGATAGCTGTGTTGTACCAAGGTTGAAGCAGCCCAGCCAGCTGCTGCAGGACGACCCTGGGATCCACCTCTGGACCCTGAGTTAGAGGAGCAACAGCTGCAGGCACAGAATACAAAATCAAGAAAAAGTGTGATTAACTGATTCTCTGCATTCATTTGCCATGAAATGTGATCTGACTTTATTCATCCATCCATCCATTTTCACTCACTTTACTGGGACTGGGTTGCAGGGGCAGCAGTCTAAGCAGAGATACCCAGACTTCCCTCACCCCAGACACTTCTTCCATCTCTTCCTCCAGCTCGTCCTCCAGCTCTTCCGAGGGGAGTCCGAGGCGTTCCCAGGCCAGCCGAGAGACATAGTCTCTCCAGCGTGTCCTGGGTCTTCCCCGGGGTCTCCTCCTGGAGGGACATGCCTGGAACTCCTCCCTAGGGAGGAGGGACATGCCTGGAACACCTCCCTAGGGAGGAGGGACATGCCTGGAACACCTCCCTAGGGAGGATCCAGGAGGATGCCCAAGCCACCTCAGCTGACTCCTCTCAATGTGAAGGAGCAGCAGCTTGACTCCGAGCTCCTCCCGAGTGACGGAGCTTCTCACCCTATCTCTAAGGGAGTGTCCAGCCACCCTGCGGAGGAAACTCATCTCGGCCGCTTGTATCCGCAATCTTAGTTTATGACCATAGGTGAGGGTGGGAGCATATACCGAGAGCTTCGCATTTCGACTCAGCTCCTTCTTATCCGTTACGATCCAGTACACTGATCCGTCTGTCAGTCTCATGCTCGATCTTTCCCTCACTTGTCAACAAGATCCCGAGATACTTTAACTCCTCCACTTGAGGGACCTCTCCATCTACCTGGAGAGGACACGCCACGCCACTCTTTTCTGGTTGAGAACCATGACCTCAGATTTGGAGGTGCTGATTGTGATCCCAGCTACTTCACATTCAGCGGCAAACCGACCCAGCATGCCCTGAAGGTCCTATCCCTTCTAAAGCCAATAGGACGACATCATCTGCAAAAGATAAGAGATGAAATCCTGTGATTCGCAAACCGGATCCCCTCCGGCCCCTGGCTATGCCTAAAAATCCTGTCCATAAAAATTATGAACAGGACCGGTGACAAAGGGCAGCCCTGCCGGAGTCCAACATGCACTGAGAACAAGTCTGACTTACTGCCAACAATGCGAGCCAAGCTCCTGCTCCGGTCGTACAGAGACCGAACAGCCCTTAGCAGAGGGCCCCGGACCCAATTTTCGCACCCCCAACAGAATACGATAAGGGACACGATTGAATGTCTTCTCCAGATCCACAAAGCACATGTGTACTGGTTGGGTAAACTCCCATAAACCCTCAAGCACTCTGCGGAGGGTATAGAGCTGGTGTTATAAATCTCCAGGATTCCGTGATCCGGATGAAAACTACATTGTTCCTCTTGAAACCGGGGTTTGACTATTGCCCGTATTCTCCGCTCCAGTACCCTGGCGTAGACTTTCCCGGGGAGGCTGAGAAGTGTGATCCCCCTATAATTGGAACACATTCTCCAGTCCCCCTTCTTTAAAAAGAGGGACCACCACCCCGGTTTGCCACCCCAACGGTACTGTCCCCTTCCTCCATGCAATTATGCAGAGGCGTGTCAACCAAGACAGCCCTACAACATCCAGAGACTTGAGGTACTCAGGGTGAATCTCATCCACCCCCGGTGCCACTGAGGAGCTTATGAACCACCTCAGTGACCTCGGCTTGGGTGATGGAAGATCACACCTCAGACTCCGCAGCCTCTACTTCCGGTCAGATTGAGAAGATCCCCGAAATATTCCTTCCACCGTCCGACAATGTCCCCAGTCGAGGTCACAGCTCCCCAAACGGTGTTGGCAGAGTACTCATTCCCCTTTCAGAGGGGCTGGACGGTTTGGAAGAATTTCTTCTCCTCCTCCACGGCTACACCAAACTCTGCACTGATCTGAGATTTTGCCTCCAGTACCACCTGAATTGCGGCTTACTTGGCCTACCTGTACCCGTCAACTACATCAGGAGTCCCACAGCCCAACATGGACTCATTGTTCAGCCTGACGACATTCCTTACTTCCAGTGGCCACTGCCAGGTTTGGGGGTTGCCACCACAACAAGCATCAGAGACCTTGCATCCGCAACTTTGAGCTGCTGCGTTGAGAATGGAGGCAGAGAACATGGTCCACTCGGACTCGATGTCCCCCACCTCCCCCGAGATCTGAGAGAAGCTCTCTCTGAGATGAGAGTTGAAGATTTCCGTGAAGGAGGGCTCGACCAGACGTTCTCAACTGACCCTCACAATAAGTTTGGGTCTGCCCGGCCCGTCCAACTTCCTCCTCCGCTAGCGTATCCAACTCACCACCAGGGGGTGATCAGTTGACAGCTCAGCCCCTCTCTTTTCCGACTGTCCAGGACATGCGGCCGAGGGTCCGATGAAACGACAACAAAGTCGATCATTGACCTCCAGCCTAGAGTGTCCTGGTGCCACGTGCACTGATGGACACCCTTATGCCTGAACATGGTATTCGTTACGGACAAACTGTGACTGGCACAGAAGTCCAATAACAGAGCACCCCTCTGGTTCACATCGGGGAGGCTTTTCCTCCCGATCACACCCCGCCAGGTATCACTGTCGTTGCCCTATCAAGTACCCCTCCAAGGGAATCCAAGAAAGCCGGGTACTCTATACTGCTGTTTGGCCCATTGGCA
>NC_084599.1:4144624-4249624 GCF_033807715.1 Cololabis saira | reverse complement strand
GACTCTCTAATTTGCCATTTTTATTTTCAACCTTGTTACCACTTAACCTAATTAACTGTAAGATGTTCCCCAGCTGTTTCTTTTAATGAACGCTTATTTTTCATCCTTTTCATAGCAGCGTCCCAACATTTTTTGAGATGTAATACTAACCATCAAATTAAAAATGTACTGACATTTTTAATGAAATGGATAAAAAATCTCTCTTTCAACATTTGATGTAATTTCTTGGTTCAGTTTAGAATAAAATATGGGCGTATGAGATTTGCAAATCATTGCATTCTTTTTAATTGTTCCGTTTCTTTACACTTTACATTGAGTCCAACTTATTTGAATTGCGGTTGTAAATGTCTCTTGTATTGTAACCCTTTAACTTTTTAGAGAAGTCTGAATATGAAGTGAACTTTTCCCAAGTCACACGAGGACAACAGCAAAAACCTTGTAAAGAGTCAAGCACACGTCCGCTCACAGGCCACCAACCGTGTCCTTACGTAGCTCTGTTAAGTGATGGCACTTACTAAATAGCTGTAAACACCACAGATCTGGTGTGGACCACAGTATGTTACGCTCACATGATGTGTCTGTGTTTTTCAGTTATCAGAGCAAAGATGACCACGGACACCCCAGCCGAAAGTGTGGGCCCCCGGGTAATGACCTTCAGTCCCTCTAAAGAAGAGTTCAAGGACTTTAGTCGCTATATTGCCTATATGGAGTTACAAGGAGCACACAGAGCCGGGATGGCAAAAGTAAGTGGGTCCTGCTTCTTTGTCAAATCATGTTACTTTGGTTTGTGTTTTCATTAGTTAGTTTCATTAAAATGTGCATGTGAATGCTAGTTATCCACTGGATGTACCAGTTTTTTTTTGTTTTTGTTTTTTTATAAATGTCTGATGATGCCCTTAATTATTTATGAATAAGTGTGCAGGTTTTTTCTTTTGTTTTTTTGATCAGATTGGTTGTTATCTCATTGCTTCATCGTATTTGTTTTTGAACATCAGTCCGAGGCCAAAGTGCAATGAGACAGTCCCCTCCACCACTTTCAGGCAGGGTGTTCATCTCCCTCAGCCATTTGGTAGTTGAATATACTGATAAGAACCGCCAGAAAAGAAAAAAGACAGCAAAAAAACAACAAAGATTGGTTGTGCTTGGATCATGGATCAGAAAGATTCAGATCTGGGCTGCAGACACTGCATGGAGAAAACATAAAATACAGCCGTGACATCTATCCGTATAGTTGTCTGATAAAATCATTTTTTTGTGACCCATATTTGTAAATGTGAATGAATAGAGGGTCTGCATTGACGTCACTTCCCCCTTACTGGCACTGAGTGGCAAAAACAGCTGCAACTAGTGGAGAAGACGGGATAACAGCCGATTATCAGCTTAAATTAAAGGCAGTTGGACTTGACAGTGACCCGTACAGTTACCCCAAGAACCAGTGGTCCATGGACATTAATATTTGGTACAGTTACCAAGAACCAGTGGTCCATGGACATTAATATTTGGTACAGTTACCAAGAACCAGTGGTCCATGGACATTAATATTTGGTACAGTTACCCCAAGAACCAGTGGTCCATGGACATTAATATTTGGTACATGGTGTCATGGCGGATGAGTGAACGCTGGCGCGACTGGCTGCCGCTGCTCACCTGCACTTCTAAATTTATTTGTCTTTTCGCTGTCTCACGACCCACATCTGACTGTGCATCTGTGGTCACTCGGGTAAAAGTCCTCTACTTACTCGTAACGACTAAACGGCTCGATTGTCACTCCTACGTGGCTGTGTTTGCAACGCTTGCTCACCTGCTCTGCTCCGGCGGCTACCGAGCCCCATCAGGACCTGCTCACCTCGCGTTGCCCGAGACGAGTCCCCACCAACAATGTGGTCTGACGGGATCTACATCTGGTCCGTGCTTGCCTGGATTCTCCTGTTGCTCGCTCGCCAGCCCGTGACTGGACTGCTCCAGTACTCAGCGGTGGAGCTCCTGAGACTGCGCTTCCATCTGCGCGAGCCTCCGCCGACTGGACTGCACCTCCACCCAGACATCACCTTCCTGCCCAAGCGGAGATACATCCACCGGGGGTCCCGCCGGTGCTTCCGAGAGGATTCCTCGAACTCAATTAAGTCCATTTGGTCCAACTCCCGTCGCTCCCCACTCTACACCGGCCGATCTGCCAACCACAGCGTCCTAGCCAGCCTAGCCCGGTCGGCTAACTCAGCTGTCAAGCGCGGCACCGCCGCTGTCAACTTCGGTCTGCTAAACATCTGCTCACTCACCAACAAGGGGCATCTCATCCAGGATCTCCTCAGCGACCGTAAGTTTGATTTAATTTGTCTAACTGAGACATGGCAACAGCCCAATGACTTTTCCCAACTCAATGACGCAACTCCTCCGGGGTTTGTTTACATCTGTCAACCCCGCTGTACCGGCCGGGGAGGAGGTCTCGCGATAATTTACCGCGAGACCTTGAAAGTCTCGCCGCTGTCTGTCCCTGCCTTCAGCTCCTTTGAATCCACAGTATGTCAACTGTCTGGACCCACTCCCACAACCATTGCAACCGTTTACCGCCCCCCGAAACCAAATGGCGAGTTCTTAAATGACTTTGCTGCTTTTCTCACACACCTTTCCACTCTCTCACCAAACACAATATTGCTGGGAGATTTTAACATACACATGGACAATATAAACCATCCTCTCACAAGAGACTTTACATCCTGTCTTGAGAGCTCTGGATTTCAGCAGCACACCCACTTCTCCACACACTCCAAAGGACACATTTTGGATTTAATTTGCTGCTCTGGTGTCACCCCTTCTGACTGTGCTGCAGCTGAACTCCCCATCACCGACCACTTCCTCCTCTCATTCAACATCGATCTCACTCTGTCCACCACTAAGTCCCCACGTCTCATCTCCTTCCGAAATATTAAGGACATAAATCTGGATTCTTTCTCCTCTAGTGTCGACAACTTCTTGGACTTTGCAGATTTAACCACCCCTGAACAGCTGGTTTCATATTACAATACAGGACTCCATGATATTCTCGACTCTCTCGCTCCACTAAAAACCAGATCTGTTTCTTTCACCCTTTCTGCTCCCTGGTTTACGCCTGACCTTCGGCTCATGAAAGCCAAAGGCAGACAGCTCGAACGGCTTCGCAATAAAACTGGTCTGTCTGTCCACAAAGAAATGTACAAAGATCACCTTATACATTACCGGGACTGTATTACCAAATCCAAATCAAACTACTACTCCAGCATAATCTGTTCAAACGCAGGCAACACCAAGTCACTGTTTTCAATATAATCGACTTCAAAATCCTTCTCCTAACGTTCAAGTCAATCCACAACCTTGCACCTCCCTACCTGTCGGACCTCCTCCACGTCGCCACGCCCTCACGCACCCTCAGATCCTCCTCCTCCATCCACCTGACTGTTCCACCTGCCCGTCTTGCCACCATGGGGAGCAGAGCATTCAGCCGCTCTGCTCCCCGTCTCTGGAACAGCCTACCACCGGATCTCAGGAACACCACCTCACTCCCTCACTTCAAATCCAAACTGAAAACCCACCTGTTCAGAACTGCCTTCTCCCTCTGACCCCACTTGCACTGTGTCGTTGTGTCGTTGTTGTGGTTTTTTTATTCTGAGTATTTGTTTACCCCCTAGCTTTTATTATTGTGTTACACTGTTTTTAACTATTGTACGGCGACCTTGAGTGTTCAGAAAGGCGCCTTCAAATAAAATGTATTATTATTATTATTATTATTATTATTATTACAGTTACCAAGAACCAGTGGTCCATGGACATTAATATTTGGTACAGTTACCAAGAACCAGTGGTCCATGGACATTAATATTTGGTACAGTTACCAAGAACCAGTGGTCCATGGACATTAATATTTGGTAGTTACCAAGAACCAGTGGTCCATGGACATTAATATTTGTCCACGAATCCAGTTTCCTGATATTTATATGTACTTAATTTCTACACCGGGGAAATACACGAAGCAAAGCTTGAAGGCTTACAAAAGTCTTGACGCTTGGTCCGACTTCAAGGCAGGATTTGTTGTAGAAATTAAAGTGATGAGGACACTGAACTTTATGATTTGACCGTTTAACGTTAGCTACCCAAAAATCCAACAATATCTGATACAAAATGGGAACCAAAAATCCAGGTTTCGGTGCCTGGAATCCAGTTGTTTCTGTGAATTGCAGCGATCCATTTGTCTCTCTTAAGTACAGTCGATCGCACAACAGCTCTTTCCCATTTTAGATGTTTTCCAGTTGCTCAAACTGAAAGTTTACGCTGACACTCAGTCTTTCTGACACTCAGTCTTTCTGACACTCAGTCTTTCTGACACTCAGTCTTTCTGACACTCAGTCTTTCTGACACTCAGTGGGCGAAACCCACTGTGAAGTCGCATCCGTGACATCATGCACATTCCCTCCTATAAAATCATTTTTTTGTGACACGTATTTGTTTAAATGTGAATGAATTCTACAAACCAATTCCATAACTACAGCAGAAGGTAAGTGGATAGCCAGCGTGCAGGTGCTCAGGAGTGTCGCGTGTTTCTCTCTCGTGCAGGTTATTCCACCAAAAGGCTGGAAACCGAGGACGACGTACGACAACATCGACGACCTGGTGATTCCTGCTCCCATCCAGCAGGTGGTGACAGGCCAGTCGGGATTGTTTACGCAGTACAACATCCAGAAGAAGCCAATGACTCTCCGTGAGTTCCGCAAGACCTCCAACTTGGACAAGTCAGTTTACATAGAAACGTAGTTTCACCAAGCTTTTCAAACAGAGTCCATAAGATTATGTCCTCAGTCTCAATCTTTGTCATCTTTGGACTTCAACCTGTTTTTCATGAGTATCTCAAAACATTTTGAGCTGTAGGTTTTCCAGCCCTTCGTATGTGGATTTTGATGAGCTGGAGAGGAAGTTTTGGAAGAATCTGACTTTTAACCCACCACTTTACGGAGCTGATGTCAGCGGGACGCTGTACGATCCAGTGAGTTGTAATCAGCCAAAAAACCAGACGCTGCATCTTTTTATTGTCCTAAAACCAGCTTGCAGATGTCTGCTCACACACTCGGCCTTGAATCGAATGATTTCACGATTAGTTCAAGGCGTGTTTCCTTCTTACCTATAGTGTTCTTTCATTGTTTCCTCGGCAGGATGTGGCGGAGTGGAACATCGGCCATCTCAACACCATCCTGGACACTGTGGAGAGCGACAGTGGCATTAAGATTAAAGGAGTCAACACCCCATATCTCTATTTTGGGATGTGGAAGAGTGCGTTTGCATGGCACACAGAGGACATGGATCTCTACAGCATCAACTATCTTCATTACGGAGAGCCCAAGTCGTGGTAAGTCTGTAGACTCCTATCGTGAATGGAAAGATATTCTAATAGTATATAAAAAAGCCATTCGCAAAGCAAGAACAGCTTATTATTCAACGTTGATAGAGGATAACAAAAGTAACCCATGTTTTCTGTTCAGCACTGTAGCCAGGCTGACTTAAAAAGCCACAACTCTGTTGAGCCGTGCATTCCTGCAGCTCTCAGTAGTGAAGACTTTAGAGCTTCTTCAACAGTAAAATCACGAGAATTAGAGAAGAAATCAACCAGCCAGTTGTAGGTGTTTCTTCAGCTTTAGCGACTTCCCTAGGCTCTGACTTGACTCTAGACTGTTTTGATCCTGTAGACCTCCCTGAGCTGACTTCACTCGTCAATAGAGCTAAATCAACCATATATTAATAAAATTTTATATAAATAAAAATTTAATTGAATTGGTACGGCTGACGAATCCTCACCTTCATGTCACTCATGAGCCCGTTTCACACCATGCACTGCAGGCTTGACATGTTATGCTTGAATTCTGGAGATACTGTACATCTGGAGACATGACCGTGCACATCACCCAGCTGCTGCTTGCACCATGGCCTTGCTCTTTCAGTCATTGCACACAGTTCACAACCACAGGTGAGAGTGGGACCGGAGATCTTCATTTCGCTCCCGCTGAATTTCTGACCACTACCGCCCACACCCACAACGTGTGTGTTCCACTCCCGCCCGCATCCGCAAAACTCTGAGAATTCATGTCCGCATAATAATAGAGATGCATTGATTTAGTTTCTTCTCCCATCCCACAATAGAAATGTCCAGACAAATCTATCTGATTTAATGTTAACATGATCATTGTGGAGCTTGATGGATAATTAACAGTTCATAGGTCACCTGACCCAAAGTTAGATGCAAATCCATCATTATCATCATCCACAAGATATTTCACCTTTCGTACACGCATCAATTATGTGATTGAGGTTATAGCAACGAGAGTAGCTGTGAGTGGCTCAAATAACACTAATAAATAACATGAAATAAACAAAGTTAACAAATGAAACTAATTAATTTAATAAATGAATCACTTGGCCATTACATATCTGTGGAGGAAGAGAATGCTGCTGACTGACTGCTGGTTCCAATCCCTCGTCTCTTCCAAGATGCTCCACAGACACTAAACACAGTTTCTCCAAATATCTGACTTGCTTTGTCTTTGTTTTATGAAGACCTTGTTTGAGGTGTAGCACTTCTCGTTGCTACGGGGGTCACTCAAGACAGCAGATACCGGGATTGGGTTAGAAATCTTTTTATTTCTTTCTAGTTTTTTGTTCTCTCAGAGTTCTGTGCTTCTGCACCGTCCGCAGAGCTGCACCTCTGCTCCGCTCTGCGTCCGTCCTCTCTCGTCTCCAGGGCCCGCACACCTACTGAAATACACAGAGAGTGATTAGACACACCTATGCATAGACATAGACGCCGCATCCACTGTGGCTGGGCGTGCCTATAGGTCCGCCATCTTGGTACAGACCACTCGCCACGGCAATGCATTACATCTATGGAGGAGCGGCGTTTCTACACACACAAACGTGATCATAAATGATGTTGTGAAGCTAATTTCACGTGATTTGTTTGTCAAACGTCACACATTACAGACACACATAGATAAAACAAAAAGAAAAGAAAGAAAAGAACCCAGAAAACGTTCAATGTTCAGGTCTTTATTTACTATACAAGTATTTACTATATAATTGTTTCTATTGCCATTACTATTATTATTAATATTATATTAACATATATTATATATACATATATATTATACACACAGTTTGGCATTGACAACCACCATTCCAACCTACTGAAAGTGGTGGTGTCTGTGTTTCCCCACATTGCAAAAGTCACCTCACTCAAATACCAGAGGTAGCAAAACCGTTCTCTTTCAGGGGTTTTAGCTAGAATCTGTGAAAGGCTTGTATTATACTATAGATAGAGATATAGAGATAGATAGATAGATAGATAGAGATGTATAGATATATAGACATATGTATATATATGATAGTATACATTATATTTATTATAATCATCTAATGATGATAGTGATATAACAATAATAGAATGTAATAGTAACAATAATAATTCAATGTTAATATGATAATATAATATATATATATATATATATAATATATGTTAATATAATATTAATAATAGTAATGTCAATAGAAACAATTATATAGTAAATACTTGTATAGTAAATAAAGACCTGAACATTGAACGTTTTCTGGGTTCTTTTCTTTCTTTTCTTTTTGTTTTATCTATGTGTGTCTGTAATGTGTGACGTTTGACAAACAAATCACGTGAAATTAGCTTCACAACATCATTTATGATCACGTTTGTGTGTGTAGAAACGCCGCTCCTCCATAGATGTAATGCATTGCCGTGGCGAGTGGTCTGTACCAAGATGGCGGACCTATAGGCACGTCTCTTCAGTGGGCGGCGGCATTCGATGCGGCGTCTATGTATATATGTCTATGCACCTATGTACCGTCAGCTGTTCCAGCCACGTCACCTGTGTGCCACTCCCCCGCACTCCCTCTCTCCCCTGCAGACCACGCCCCAATCCTGCACCCTGCCACAGAGGTTCTTTTACACCTCATTGATTTCCATCTTGTCGCTAGGCTACGTCCCGATCCCGCAGTGTTTTTTTTTATCCGCCCGCAGCAAAGTTCAAACCACCTGCTCACACCAGATTTGCGTTGCAATCCCAATGCAGCCCTCTACCGTAGATCCTAAAGAGTGACTTAGCTTTGCCTCAGCTCACTCGTCACCACAGCACGCCACTAGAGTCCACCTTGCTGTAGATGTCCCACCGGTCCCTCTGCGGTAATCCGAGTCCCCCTCCCGGAGAACAACCTAAGATACTAACATACTCCACTGAGGCAGCGCTACACCCGTACACCCGTACACCCGTACCAGTACTAGTTCTTCATATCCATCCTGGGTTACCTCACAATTAAGGCTGATCTCACACTTTGAGCGATTTTGCTAAACATTGAGAATCATAGACTTGGACTGTGTTATCCAACTATGTAATCAGGCGATGGAAAAAGATAAATCTTAAGGATTTTAATACATCCCCAAACGTTCACGCACAAAGAAATGTCTTATAAGGATTATTATACACACCATATAAACACACTAGCAGTGCAGATATTTCAGCTATCAACTCGGCTATCGATGGATGGATGGATGGATGGATGGATGGATATATGGATGAATGATGGATGGATGATGAATTGATTGATTAATGGATGGATATATGCATGCATGGATGGATGGTTGATGGATGATGGATATAAGGATGGATGGATGGATGGATGGATGGATGGATGGTTGATGGATATATGGATGGATGATGAATTGATTGATGGATGGATGGATATATGCATGGATGGATGGATGGATGATGGATATATGGATGAATGATGGATGGATGGATGGATGATGGATATATGGATGAATGATGGATGGATGGATGGATGGATGGACAGTTTGTTTCCAACCTACAAACAATCCTAAATAATGTGAGGTCAGGTTAGTGGTGAGGCGTACTCCCCAGAATGAATGTACTGTGCTGTCTTAAGCCCCAATCATCAGCATCTTATTGATCCATGTGCATTGTCATTGATCCTCAGGTACATGGTCCCACCAGAGCACGGGAGGAGGCTGGAACGGCTCGCCAAAGGTTTGTGACGGCTAAATTAAACGATTCCTCGAGGCAGAGAAAATTCCTCCATCATTTTTTGTAATGGAATTATTGGAGGAATCGTTTCAGCCTAACTATCAACGACTTCCACAAATGTGTTGAGGGAGGTTCTTCTCCCACCCACTTAGTCATAATAGCCCTTCGGCCCAACATAAGCAAAAACTGTAAAGTGTGAGAAATGAAGTTTTATTTACTGCGTTGTATCTACAGAGGGGGGGCACAGTCGGTCTTTATCCAGTATCCTGCAGGTTTTAGCTGTCTCTTTGTATCAGCACAGCTGATTTTAGTTAATGGTTGTCATCAGCTTATCTCCGAGGTCTGGACAGGACTTGTGGCTTGTATCAGGATGTGCTGAAACAGGGAAACATTTCAAACATGCAGGACACCGCCCTGGAGGACTGACTTTGGACACCCCTGCTCTGAGATAACATAGAGCTATTTGATGCTTTGAATGGACTAGTTTCATGTGACAGTTTCACTCAGTGACATGAATCCGATGACAGACAATCTGCTTCGCTTACTCTGAATGGTTTCCTGTGTTTCAGGGTTTTTTCCAGGGAACGCTCAGAGCTGTGAAGCCTTCTTGCGCCATAAGATGACTTTAATCTCGCCCTCAATTCTGAAAAAATACGGGATCCCCTTTGACAAGGTAAGCCCTCTTTTATTTTGTCTGGAAAGTGTGAAACAGCCCTGGCATCTGCCGGCCCCCTCCTGTCCCTGCCAGTTGCTGCATTATTACGCCGCTTTTCCACGAGTACCTACTCAGCCAGACTCGCCTCGGTTTTGTGCTTTCCCACTAGGGGTCTAACGCGCCAGCCAATCAGAATGGAGTATTCACACAGACCGTGGTATAAGACAACTTTGACCTGTTGCACTTGTATGTGTTGTGTTTCTCAGGTCACTCAGGAGGCTGGACAGTTCATCGTGACCTTCCCGTTCGGCTATCACGCTGGTTTCAACCACGGCTTCAACTGCGCAGAGTCCACCAACTTTGCCACGCAGCGATGGATTGATTACGGGAAACGAGCAACACTGGTATGCAGAACATTTAAACGGCAACAGAAATGAGCCATATCCTGAATCATCGGACCTAACTTATAAGCTTGTAGCGCATGCATAACTGATCGTTTGGTTGCACCCAAAGTGAGCCTAAAAAAAGATCAAGTTTATTAGCACAATTCAACACAAGGTAATTCAAAGTGCTTTACATCAATATTAAAAGCAGCAAGACACAATTAAACAGTAAATGACAAATAAAATGAAATAAAATGACAAGAAAAGAGGTCAAATAATAAAAAGTACAAGTTGTTAAAAAGTAAGGGCAGTAGATCCAGCAGGTACATCTCATTCTTACAATGGCAAGAATTATGTTTCTATACGGTTAAAACGTACAAAGACCGGGTCAAATACAGTATTACAAAAGTAATCTGTCACAATTTGTGCGGTGAATTAAACCAATTTTGACAATTCTACGTCACAATGCCTGCATTCAGGGCTTATCCATAACTTTGCGCGGTTTGCAAAAATCACAAGTATTTAATTTAAGAGTACACACAAGTTAAAAAATAAGTACAGCAGGGAAAGTATTTAATATTGTACTTACATCTTTGTTTCACATTCAATTATAAACATCTCAGTGGAAAAAAGAACTGGCTGGAACTATTTCTCTTGAAGTACAAACCACATGGACACAAAAGTTAGGTCGTCTAAAATGCAAAAAAGTCTTTTATAATGTGTCAGTTCACTTTCATTTTAAGCCACAGAGGAATTAGTTTTTTTCTCTACACTGACCAACTAATTAGAAAACTAACTTTAACTAACAACTTGGTGTAACAGAGACATCAGCAGCCTGTGAACCTCAGCAAATGAATCCAGAGCTCTTTCAAACTAAAGTTGCTTTCGTCAACGACAATTATGACTAAATATCGTTGTCAACAAACCTTTTTTCAGCTGAGGAAAACGAGACGGAATGAAAATGCTGGTCATGTGACGATAACAATAATTTAATATTAATAATAATGCAATATCGTCGACAAATTAAAACAAGACTAAAATGTAGATTACAAAATGAAAAAAAATTGTTGATTAAGACGAGACGAAATGTTCTGACAAAGATCCTTAATGTCCATGTTTCCAGTAGTTTCCTCTGGTTTGACCTTAGTCCTCCATCCCATTCACTGCAGCTGCAGGTTAGAGGCTGATGCCGTTAACGCAGAGCTCTAGGTTCACGTCAGTTAAAAAAGTTCCATAGAGAAACGCAAGGATCTGCTCTGGGGCTGGAGAAGAAAAAGAAGATCCATCTTTGGATACACTTTCCTACATGGACGTGGAAAAGAAAACCCAATGTGTCATCGAAAAAGATACATAGAAATGCGTAAAAATAAATACCGTATTTTCGCGACCATAAGGCGCCCCTTTTTTTTTTTTTTTAAATGTGCCGGTCGCCTCATGAAACGGTGCGCCATATCTATGCTTTGGGTGAAGCCCGGGGGAGTTGCGGACGTGAAGGAGACCATCCACAGACAAGGGGGAAGGGGGGGTGTGTGAAGCACCCGTGGTCTGCGGACGTGAATGACACCAGCCACAGACGTTAAAGGGGGAAGGTGGGGGGTGTGAAGCACCCATGGTTTGCGGACGTGATTGAGGGGGAAGGGGGGGTGTATAGAAGTTTTGCTCCCGATTTATTTTTTAAATAAGCACACGTGCGTGTGTGTTCTGTGTTCTGCAGCGCGTGTGACGCGCACTGCTGCAACCCGACTTCCAGGTTCCCAAAGCGGGATCAGATCAAATTCTCCTGGTTCCCACCCGCTTTAGGAGCAGGGATTTCAGGGGTCTGTCTCAGGTCGGATCAACTTCACCCTGCGAGATTTTCAGGCAAATCTGTCGGTTTGATCTCCGGTAACCAAGATGCAGAGGATGCGCTCAGGAGCCGCCAGGCTCCCGCCGCGGGTTTGCTGGGCCAGGGCGCACCATCCCCGGGGCAGATCCGGCCGAAATGCCGCTGGTCTTTCCCCGGGAGCCCCTGCTCCCATACAGGTGGGTGGCTTCGGTCCCAGCCGGTCCGAACAGGTCACATTCCCGGTTAAAGCCGCTGTGACGCGCGCTGCTCCACCCCGCTGGGGAGAGACGGGCTCTGCGCGGTGGAGGATCCGCACAACGGGGTATGAAAAGTTTATTTACTGTTGTGCAGAAAGTGACTGACACCGAGGAAATTCGGACTGGCGCAGCTGAATTAGTGGAGCTCTTTAATGCAGAAACAGAGGTTTTGCTCCCTCTCTATTTTTTAAATAACCGCTTGTGTGCTTGTGTGTGCGTTCTGCATGTGTGTGCGTTCTGCAGCGGGTGTGTGTGTTTTCCGGCCGGCGTGTTTTGCGGCACGCGTGTGTGCAGCTCTGCTCTGTAGACTGCGCCTTTTGGGTCGGTGCGCCATATGTATGTTTTAAATCTAAAAATGACACACAAAAATGAGGGTGCGCCTTTCCACACGGTGCGCCAAATGGTCGCGAAAATACGGTATCAAATTAGAGCGTCTTCTGTATCTGGAATGAATGTATTCTTGAGTCTATAAAGGATCAATAATATAATAATAACCTTGTTTGAATTGTAAAATGGGTTTGGCTAAATACAATCTTTGACTAAAACTAGACTAAAATGGTCCTGGACAACTCTAACTAAAATAAGGAGAATGAACGTGACTAAAACTAATAAAAACTAAAATGATAGCTTGACCCAAAGACTAGACTAAAACTAAAACTGAAACATGCTGACAGAAACAACACTATTTCAAAGCTGCAAACCCGTCTAACGTCTTGTTTTTGAAGGCTGACTGGAGCTCAACAGCTGGATGCAAATAAGGATGTTGCGATTGAGTTCGCAGATCACATTTCTGTGAAACGCACATTTATAGCCCCTGAGATCTTGAATCAAGGTCCTGAAATGGACAACAAAAACTGATGGATGATGAAATGAGAGGATTGTTTTTTTTTATTTTTGTTTTAATGTCAACTTCCAGCTCATTTTCAATCCCACTGTGCAGCGTTTACATTCATAATCTAGTGCAAACTGGTAAACTAGCCAAGTTATCTGATCACACACAGGCCAGTTGAGGCCTCTGGGACTCAAACAAAACAAAAACTCTCATTTTGGTTCAAAAGACACTTGTTTTTCTGTCTTTTTTTAACCGGCTGTAATGGATGAAGCATCTACTTGAATTTGGACCCGTGTTTGCTTTCCAGTGCTCTTGCCGTCAGGACACGGTGAAGATATCCATGGACGTGTTTGTGCGGAAGTTCCAGCCGGAGCGGTACGGCCTGTGGAAGGCAGGGAAGGACAACGCTCCCATCGACCACTCCAAGCCCACGCCGGAGGCCGCTCAGTTTCTCCACAAAGAAGAGGTCAAGAGCACAAAAGAGGCACATCCGTCCGCCAAGCCTGCCAGCCCCGTCCAGGAGAACAGAAGGTCTCACTTCACACTCATAACCCACGTTCTTCTACGGATAGGAATTCTTGAGCAAAGCAAAGATGACGTATAGAAAAAATAGATATTTCATTTAGTCTATTCTTGGTTGCTGCAGCTAAATGATCGGCTTTTCAATGAACCGCCGTGAACTGTTGATCCCCACTGTTTCAGCGTTATTTTAATGTCTTTCTAGCTGATTCTTTTCCTTTTGAACCTGCAGTTTTAAACGTTAACTGTTGGTCTTATGCTGGATTCACAGTGAAAGTGTCAGAAATCTCCTGTTTCTCAGGATTCCTGCATCTCTGCTGCTAAAGTGTGTCCACCTGCAGTGGGCGGAGCTTACAGTGGGCGGGGCTAAAGCTGCAGAACTGGAGGAACAAAGTGCATATAGTCTACACATATCTATATAGAGCTGCACATCTTCAGTTTCCTCTTTCACCATGGATCACACTTTGGGAATCTTCTTTATGTTCCAGCGTTATTGCCACGTAGATAAGAGTTTGATCCTTAACCAGGTTGGTCCTGGATCAACATCAACCATCATCATTGGTCCCGGTGAAGCTGCAGTCTGTCTGGTGAACACTGACACACCGGGTCCCAGCGGATCTGGTCATAGTTTAAACTGTGTTTTGTGATTAATAAGCACGGTTTTTATTATTTTGTTTTGGATCAATGTAGCAAATAAAATAGTTCGGACCATCAGTTACTGTTTCACATGAGCAGTTCAGGTAGAAACATTTAGTTCAGGTAAAAACATTTAGTTCAGGTAGAAACATTTAGTTCAGGTAAAAACATTTAGTTCAGGTAAATACATTTAGTTCAGGTAAAAACATTTAGTTCAGGTAAAAACATTTAGTTCAGGTAGAAACATTTAGTTCAGGTAAAAACATTTAGTTCAGGTAAAAACGGCAGTCAAATCAGCAAAAATGTCAGTTTGCTGGATGAAATACATTAATTCCTGATAAATAAGTGTGTTAGTGACAGCTCTGCTCATGTGTGCATGTGAATGAGTGTACGTTTGTGTGAACATGAAAGTACAATCTGCATTGAGGCTTCTTGCTTGGGGAATCCCGGTCTGTGATTGGATGCTGCCTCGGCGTCGCCGCTGCTCATTTAAATAAAGTTGAGATTTTTCAACTTCAAATTGATGCTCTGTTGCCTCCGACGCCTCTCAGAGCGCTTTCATAGACAATGAATGTCAGCCGGACGCCTGTGACGCCTGTGGTGCTTTCAGTGTGAATCCAGGGTGACTTGACAACAAAACTGTGGAGCCCCGTGGACAGTTGACATTTGAAACTGTCTCTGGTAATCTAATCCCAGGTGGACTACGCCTCCACACACGGAGGCAGCTCATTGAGATTTTATCACTCAGATCATATTTAGCTGTGTTCCACAGTCTATTAATGCCGTTGACATTAAATGTGTGAAAGTTCAGATTGCTGCATCAACAAAACATCTGACTTGCCTCAGATGTTGCTGACTCAGCGTCTGGGTAGTTAAGAAAAAAAAAAAAAAGGAAAGCTGCTGAAGGCACGGTTGCTTAAGCTTTGTGACAGTCCTATAGTGATTTATGGTTCTACGTAGCAACTCCTCACATAGCCTACAGATGAGTTTGCGTTGCCCTGGAGTTACACAACCAACCACTAGGTGGCGGTGTTTGTTCTCTTGTGCAGCGCTGCAGCTTCCTGTACTGAGCAAGGCAAGTTTATTTGTATAGCACAGGGGTCGGCAACCCAAAATGTTTTAGAGCCATATTGGACCAAAAAAACAAAAAACAAATATGTCTGGAGCTGCAAAAAATGAAAAGTCTTGTACAAGCCTTAGAATGAAGACAACACATGCTGCATGTTTCTATATTAGTTAGAACTGGGGGAAGATTTATTTTTCATTATGAACTTCGAGAAAAAAAAGTTGAAATGTCGAGAAAAAAGTCAAAATGTCGAGAAAAAAATCTAAATTTCGAGGAAAAGAGTCGAAATATCGAGATTGGAAAGGAAAACAGAAAAAAAGGAAAAAAGAAGAAAAAAGGGGGAAAAAAGGGAAAGAAAGAAGAAGGAAAAAAAGGGTCAAACATTTTTGAAAATGCTCCAGGAGCCCCTAGGGTGGCGCTAAAGAACCGCATGCAGCTCTAGAGCCACGGGTTGCTGATCCCTGGTACAGCACAATTCAACACAAGGTCATTCAAAGTGCTTTACATCAACATTAAAAGCAGCAGGACACAATTAAACAGTAAATAACAAATAAAATGATAAGAAAATAGGTAAAATAATAAAAAGCACAAGTTGTTAAAAAGTTAGGGCAGTAGATCCAGCAGGTACATCTCATTATTACAATGGCAAGAATTATGTTTCTATACGGTCAAAACGTACGAGAGAGCGAGGCCAGTTGGATAAGTAAATGGGTCCGTATTGATTAACTACTGCAGACGTACTGCGTCCACTAAAAGCATGTTTACTCACGAGGTGACGTATGAACCTCCATGTCCTGTGAACTTGTTGCTAGGCAACATGACAGCTTAATATTGATCTGTGATAAAGTTCTTTATTTTCTGTAATGCAATTTAAAAAAAAAAAAAAAAAAAAAAATGTCATACATTCTGGATTCATTACAAATCAACTGAAATATTGCAAGCCTTTTATTATTTTAATATTGCTGATTATGGCTTACAGTTTAAGATTAAGATTCCCAGAATATTCTAATTTTTTGAGATAGGATATTTGAGTTTTCTTAAGCTGTAAGCCATGATCAGCAATATTAAAATAATAAAAGGCTTGCAATATTTCAGTTGATTTGTAATGAATCCAGAATGTATGACATTTTTGTTTTTGTAATTGCATTACAGAAAATCACAATATTCTAATTTTCTGAGACAGTCCTATACAGGTTATGTACTGGCACGTTTAAATGGCTTCCTCCAGTAGGTGGAACTGTTTCCATTGTGCAGAGATTCTTCTTGCTGATTCCTCAAGCAGCTGAGGTAAATGTCATTCACACAGATGTGAAACCTGTTGCTGTCTAAATTTAAGAGGCTGAGCGCAGAAACTCTAGAACTCCTGATGTTTTGGTCACGTGTGACGATCCTCTTCAGGGAAACGAACTGTAACACAGTCGGCTCTGCAGACACCTGGAAACTGGGTGTAACCCGGGTGTCAGCTCACACTCTCCCAGCTGTAAACTGGGCCCCGGTCCCCAGTAAAGGTTACTGCACCCATAAACACCAGGGCTTTTACAGTAAATTCAGAACTCTTGCAGCAGTCTATTTCTGCTTTCCAACTTCACCGAGGAAGGTTTTCCAGTCATTAGTATTGAAGACATGATGAGTTCCTGGAATCTTTTCCAACACGTTCCTCATTATTGTTGTCTTTGTGTGTCAGACCGAAGGCTCCGACGGGGAAGAAGCGTCAGCATGACACCGTTAAGACGTCCGAGGACACCAAACCTGCTCTGATGGTGAAGGAAGCCGAGGAGGTGGCGCCCAAGAAGGCCAAGCTGTCGAGCAAGGAGCCTCCGGCCAAAGTTACTGCCATGATGGGTAAAGACACACGGAGTCAGTATGAGTGTTCATGTTCATACTGTGGTTGGATGCAGCAGTTACACTGCAAAACTCAAAATCTTAACAAGAATATTTGTCTTATTTTATAGTTAAAATGTCTCATTTTTAGTAAAAAAAAATCTCATTACACTTAAAACAAGACTCATCACTGGAAAAATAACTTATTTGACAACTTTCACCTGTTTCAAGTAGATTTTCACTTGAAATAAGTAGAAAAATTTGCCAGTGGAACAAGATTTATTTTGCTTGTAATGAGAAGATAAATCTTGTCCCACTGGGAGATTTTTCTACTTTTCTACTCTTTTTTTTTTTTAAGTGTAATGAGATTTTTTGGACTAAAAATTAGACATTTTAACTAGAAATAAGACAAATATTCCCGGTAAGGTTTTTGCAGTGTAGATTTAATGACGGTCAAGTAGGATGTTTCTAGAACTTGAATTTAGCTGAAAGATCTTGGAAATAAGAACAGGTCTGCGTGTGAAAGTTTCCACATTACACACTGCCTGCTGGGCGAGGCCCAACTCTCTCAGGTTACCGACAGCCTGACAGTCACATCGATTTATCATAGTCTGTAAAGCTACGCTTTATTTCAGCTGGACTTAAAATGGTTTGTCGTCTTTGTAAAGTTCTGCTGAGGTGAACTGGCAGGCGATCACTGAACGGCGTGAACTGATGGGGGGCCGTATTAACGTCGTCTTTCTCACGACCCGTGTCTGTGATTGATCTGTAGTTGTGAAGGTTAAGGTTCATGGTGATTTCTCCAGAATCTGATCGTCTGAGCCCTGAGACGTAACCGGGGTTTTGGTCGCTCCTTTTAGTAAACATGGAGAAGACAAACTTGGTTTTGCAGCTGTCAAAAACAATTTCTGTCACAACTGGTTCAAATGTTTTGCAAAGCTTAACTTTACCCAAGAGTAAGGGCTACTTCAGGCATGCAAATCCCTCACCTTTCGGCTAAATTCGCCGTTTTGATATCAAAATAGGTCATCCACGTGAATCGTGTAGAACCGATGAGAAAATATTTTGGGGGGGGGGGGGGTGCGTGGAGCTGTGGAGCTGTGGAGCGGTATGGAGTTCTATACACGGAGCACGGAGCAGAGGACTGAACTCTCAATTCACCGCCATAACCATAGCTAGAGGGGTGTTTGTGGTTCTGAAGGGTCGTTTGTTTATCTTTCCGGACACCGTCCTTGACGTCAGGGGAAAGCTAATCAGGCAATCCGCTATAAAAGGAGACGAAGAAGAAGCGGTTCGTGCGTTTCAACAGTTTGGTGGGGTTCATGTCATCGTGGAGTCCTTACTCTCTCTTTTCTCTTTCATAGACACACAGACACACAGACTCTAAAATGTTTACGCTACTTTACTGAATGTATTTGCTGATTGGTTATAACTTGCCTAAAACAGAGCTGGATTTTTGTGAATTTATTCAGATATTTTACATTTTATTTTATAATACAACTGTGAGATTACAATTAGTATTTAAAACTGACACATAGGGCCCGATTTACTAAGATCCTAAATAAAGAGTACTAAATTGCGTGTGCACTGAAAAAGTTTGCGCGTGCTGTTGTTGCGTGGTTTGCGGGTGATCAACTAGATTGCGTGCGCAATTGATAACAGGTGCAAACTGCAGTATTTAAATGAGGTGTTGCGCGTCTTAGGGTTTGCGAGCGCAAACTTTGCGCCATGGAGAGTCTGGATGAATCTGTGTATCATTCGTTCTTTCCATTTTCAATTGCCAATCAAAATCCAAAACATGAAAAAGTGACTGGTTATGTTGTTATTAGTTTTTTATTATAACACGAAAAACGTCTGGTTTTTCATATTTCAATTTTAGGCACAGATCAAAAATACGAAATAGAAAAACGGGCCACAGGACTGAATTTGATTTTAATATTGAATTGGTCGGGTTTACGTGACCCGGCGGTGCTCGGCATGATCTGAGGAGAAAAAGACAATCAGACACAGAGCTGGAGAGCGCTTTGATTCATCTATTTATGAGTTAAGTTTTTATTCAGATGTCCACAGTATATTGCAAATATTATATATTATATAGCAAACACTGACAGTAAATGTGTGACAGACGGGACCATCATATGGCCGAAAGAAAAGAAGAGAAGTGTTCAGAACAGCGCACAGAGCGCACACTAAAGGCTGATTTATGGTTCCGCGTCACACCAACGCAGAACCGACGGCGTAGGGTACGCGGCGACGCACACCGCACCGCGACCCTATGCCGTCGGCTACGCCGTTGATTTAACGCAGAACCATAATTCAGGCGAAGCTGCAGTCTGTCTGCGCTGATCCTGACACAGCGGGTTGGAGCGGATTTGGTCATGATGTTTAACCTGTGTTTTGTGATTAATAAGCACGGGTTTTAATTAAATGTAATTTACGAAGGATGATTTCACGTTCAATAAGATAAGTAATCAATAAAATACAAAGTTTTGGCACAAAGGCTTGGCCTGCTTGTGGGCGAGTGGAGGGGGGCACAATAAGAGAAGGTGGCAAGATATAAGGCGAAGAACTAAAGAAAAAGTGGCCTTTAATAAAACTTGTGCAACCATTTTTAAAATAGCATGCAGCAGAATAAAGACTCTCTCTCTGCGTATTCTTTGATTTTGGATGTCGCCTCCTTGCCACAATAACAGCAGCAGCAGATTAGCACCTTCCTTTCGAACGTATTAAATACAGACGCAATCACAATACGCGCAATTACTTTCAGGCTTGGTAAATCTCATTGCGCGTGGTAAATGGATCAATTTGCATCTTCCCCTCCCAGTATTTAGGATTTCTGGCGGTTACGCCCCATATTGATTATTCATCAGGGCAAAAGTACTAACTGAATTGCGTGTGCTATTTGGCTCATTTGAGAGACGCAGTCGTCTTTGCACGCTGTTAGTAGATCAGCTGGCACTTTGGTTTGCGGGTGCTGTCAAGTTTGCACAAGTTTTTACACACGCAAACCTTTAGTAAATCAGGCCCATAGTGTATTTTAACAATAAATGTTACAAGAGAAATAACCTTTTCAAACCTTCAACTTTTTGATGAGAAAAATGAGAAGTTGTCCGTCTTGTCTCTTTAAGCAACATATGTGAACATGTAAAGACACATTTGCACTTAATACATTCATACTGTGTAATTTTTGCGCAATCTTGTAATTTTGCTTGTGACCACCACAAGAGTAAACTTAAAAGAAATCAGATATAAGCATTTGGAAACTCATTTTCCCACAAAAAAAAACAAACTCTGGAGGAGTATAACCCCGGACCCCCCAGCGGGTCCACCTCTCGTATCCTTCTCACCTTTTTCACCCCTGACCTGTTTGCATGCCTGATACTTAGATGAATAAATAATTATGGGCAATACTAATTGGGGAGGCTTCACTTATGTTCAATAAACAATGGTGACGTTTTATATTGTCCATGTTGTTTGCCTGAGGTTGAGTTTGTCTAACTGGTCTGATTAGATGAGGTGAGACTAAAATAGGGCTCTAACCTTTAAACATAGCTGTTTTTCATAAATACACAAGCTTAAATGCTTAAAACTCATTTAACGTAGTCATCTTCATACATACATACCATCACTGGAGGGCAGCGTTTTACTGGAAAGGTCTGGAGTTTCTTCTTTTACATGTTGCCACAGACCTCCGTCTGTCAGTCAGCCTTTAAATGTAATTTAAATATCATGTTGAATACAACAGAAGCTAATCCTGGGTCAGAATCATCAAGAGTTCCCAGGAGCACAGAGGTCACTGTGCAGCTCCCCCAGGGGAAAGAAGGTACAATGTGTGAGTTAACTTCTGAACATTCTGGCCTTTAAAAACCTTACCTTGAATAAAATAGCTATCATGAATTCAAAAAATGTTCAGATCCAGTTGCATTTTAAAACAAATACCTGCAAGTGTAAATATGCAGATGAGTCTGCTGGAAACCTCACTGAGCTGTTGTCCGTCACTGATGGGCAGGAAACGTGGTCCCAACAACACAGCTGTCATCCAGTCCTGATGCAACTCTGATCCATCGATTAAATCCTATAATTGCAATGGCTTCGTTAATTAGCTCACGTGTGCATTAACGACACCGGGACACGTGACATGGTACACCTCAGGTTTCTAAAGTTGCACTCTGGTTGCTATCAATAAATGTTTTCGTTTTTTTTTTTACTTGGGATGTCGTATCTCAGCTCCAAGGTGCCAGATAAAAGTCCTTTTTCTCAACAACTGAAATTGGGCATAAATCATTTGCAATAAAAGTTGTTTGAGTTTGTAATTCACTTTTAGGGTTGTTCAGGCTCTGGCTTTGCTTGCTCGGTGGTCCTCCGGTTAGAAGCAGCCACATCTTATGGGATATGGTTTCTTGTGTGTGCTTTGTCCCTTTTAACTCGGGTTAAAACTGGAAGGGAACTGGTCACGAGTCTCACAAGTCATCTCAGCATCGCTGCACAAACAGTCTGCGTCACACTCACGTCACACTAATCTTAGAAAGTCTATTTTCAGTAGTGGTCCTAGTCACAGTTGTTCATACCTGATTCTGGATCCATTATTAGTTATTTCCCTCAATAATCATTCTGATTGGAATAAAAAAAATGGATAGGAGAGTTGAACATGACCAGCTTTTAACACTGAAGGTGAAGGAGATGGTTCAAAGTGGGGCTGGGGATCCATTCAAATGTCAGGAATCGATTCCGATTAAGATTCAGAATTGATTATCAAGATGTGATTCAATTCTATTTCGATATCCATTTGGGTTAGTGTTATTAAAACCGTTTTTTGAGCTGTTGCATGAATTATATGACTGTAGTTCTGCAACATATTAATACTAGTATTATATTGAGATTAAACAGCAAGTATTGCAGCTAATGATGCTGTAAGGACTAATCAGCTCCCAGAATGCTGATAGAACTGAAACAGAAACATCGTGGGGCAGAATTACCAAACAGAGACGGATGAAATCGCTTTTATTTTTTCCCACATTCCGTTTAAATTTTTTCCATTTTCGGTCTATTTCAGTTTTAAATTTTTGAGAATGTGGTTTTTACCATTTAATGCAAATGTAACCCCAAGACATTATATATAGTAATGAAATATAGACTATTCATGCAATTATAACTGAAAACTTTAATGTTTTCATACTTTTAAACATATTTAAAGGCAAAAACATCCCACCAGTTATTCTTGTGTCCAACAAAACATCCTTTTTTGTGCATAACAAAAAAAATACCAAAAGTTGTAATGTAATGATGAAAAAAAAATCGATCTATAAACATACAGATCGATTTTAAGGAATTAATATGAGAATCGATTTAGAATTGGAAAATTATTATTTTTTTAGAATTGGAAAATTGATTTTTTTTATTTTTTTATCCAACACAGGCCTAGTTCAAAGATAAAACTCAGACCTTGAATGATTAAGACAGGATGGGAATATGGGAACTAGACATGTCTGTCTACATTTAATAATAATGTAATAATTTTGTGCTTGTATGTCAGTAGTTGCAGTGATGTCTCGTTGTTTCAGACGCAGTCCGAGTCCAGCAGGAACCGAAGGAGAAGGACGTGAAGTCCCAGCCCAAACCCAGCAACAAGAGGGTGCTGAACAGACGAAGCCCCGCAAAGAAAGACAAGCACGGCCCGGCAGCCGGAGACCTGAGTCCCCCGGAGCCCGACGAGAGGAAGGGGGAGCCTCTGAATTCCGAGGAGAGAGTCTTCGTGGAGCCTCAGGTGGAGAGCAGCTGCAGTCCAGCACACAAGGTGTTCCAGAGAACGCTGAGCCCCGCGGACGTCCTGCACGTCCACAGCTACGCCAAGGGAGACTACGGAGAGGAGGTCCTGCTGAAGGTGGAGGAAAAGACAGAGGGCTGTGATGGAGACAAGGACAAAGACATCAGACGTGTTGGCAAAGAAGTGAGTGGACAGGAAGAGTTTAATTTTATTTGTATAGCGTCTATTACAACAGAAGTTGTCTCTAGGATCTTTCCAGAGACCAGAACATAAACCCCAACAGCAATTATTACATAAACAATGGCAGGTAAAAACTCCCCTAGTGGGAGAAAAACCTTAAGCCAAACAGTGGCAAGAAAAACTCCCCTTTTGATTTGATTTTTACTTTTGTACATGTAAAAGACAACAATTAAAAGAGAAGATAAGAAAACAAAACAAACAACAAGAAAAACCCAACAAAACAAAGAATTTCATAATTTAATAATAATAATAGTAGTACACTTAGTAACACTTACCTATACATACATACACACACATAGTTGAGTATTTCTATATATTTGTACACACATACCCATATGAATATTTATATAAATATACTTATTTACACCATACTATATCTATATTAACTCCATCTGCTCTATATCTATATCTACATACACACATACAGAGCTGTCTGGGAGATTTGCGAGGCCCTGTGCGAAATGGCCGGGGGGGGCCTCGAAATTTTTTTTATTTTTTTTTCGGGTCGGATCGGGTGTCTATATGCGCAATTTTAACTCCTCAATTAGCAAAATACTGGATACAAACACATACACACGTTTCATTATGAAGCATTGCATACCTTCCCCTGCCTCATCATCATCTCTTGCCTCGACGCAGGGCCCCGCGGCTGCTTGAGACCCGGTCGGATCGGTGATTTTTGTAACAAATTTATCAAACGAGCCTTTCAGAGAGGCATCAAACTCTTCCATTTTCTTTAGTTTTTTTCTTTTTTCATTCCCTGATGGAAATTTCCTGAATCTGTCTCGTTCTCTCAACATTGTGTGACAGTTTGTTCCAACTCCACCGTCTGGATCAGAGCAGCTTGTGTCTGCGCTTGGTCTGATCAGTTGTATTGAACAACAGACATCAATCAGCAAGCGCATCATTGCACATATATTTATTGATATGCACAGACTAGTACACATTTAGGTCAGCAATGGAACGTGACTGTTGATATTTATAAGGGAAAGAAGGAAAAAAAAACGGCCCATAGCGTGAGGCCCCGTGCGGTCGCACAGTTCGCACACCCCTTGCGGTGGCCCTGCACACATATACACATACATATTCACACACACATATACATATACATACACCCATATATACATGCGTATATACACATATAATTAGCTGGCAATTTCTTTACATAAATATAAACAAATCTACCCATTCATCCAATAGTGTTATATGCAGGCCCCTAAAGGGTCTTTAGGAGGGTAGAAACCTGGACCAGGACCTGGATCATAAGGGTGGATCCTCCTGCTGGAGACCAGCTGGACAGAGCAGGAAAAGAGAGAACAGAGAGAGAATGAAGAACAGACAAAGGAGAGACACAGACACAATGGCTAACTGGTGCAATACAGGGGAGTTACACACTTAATAATGTACCAGATGAGAAGCCTCTCCCCCACAGGAGGCCCCGGTGCGGCCCCAACGTTTAGTATCTGTGCCAGGATGTGTTATCCTTGTGGAGCATGTTTTAGACCTGCGCAAAATGCAAGGTCATCATTCCCTGTGCTCATTTAACATCTCCATCCCGTATACTCAGTACTGGAGTTGAGGGGGGATGAGGGGGGATGGATAGCTCATCCCCCCTGAAATAAAAACGGTCCAAATCATCCCCCCTGTAAAACTGCCATCCCTCCTTTCCATCCCTTATGTCATTTCATCAATGAATGTGGTTTTACTGCTATTTCAACATTTACAGTCATCACCAGAAAAATAACACCAGAAAAATAACTTATTTGACAATTTTCACCTGTTTCAAGTAAATTTTCACTTGAAATAAGTAAAATCTTATTTTTTTATCTTCTTATTACAAGCAAAAAAATCTTGTTCCACTGGCAGATTTTCTACTTATTTTAAGTGAAAATCTACTTGAAACAGGTGAAAATTGTTGTTTTTTCCAGTGATGAGTCTTGTTTTAAGTAATGAGATTTTTTTACTAAAATGAGACATTTTAACTAGAAATAAGACAAACATTCTTGTTAAGATTGTGAGTTTTTGCAGTGATCCATGTTACTTATCCTGTGAAGGACAGAGTCATATTGATAAGTTCAGAAAAGTGTTTTTTATTGTTGTGTTTTGATGTATTTGATGTAAGCCCAGTGGATATTTAAAGCTTACAGAAGGCTGCATTTAACTGCTGCTATGTCATTCCTGCAGTATTTCTGCAGGTGTTTTGGTCACTGCTATTATTTGTAATATATTATATTATTTGTAATCAGCACAAATTATCTGTCCCCATATGATAAAATCCACCATCCCCCCTGATTGTTTTTTTTTTTTTTTTACAACTCGAGTACTGGGTATACTGATGCTGAGAGGGTTTTTCTCTGCAGCACGTGGCAGCAGCGGTGACCAGAGACGGAGAGCTGGAGAGCCATCTGAAACAGGAACCGGCCCACCATCCGCTCATTAAAGATATCATCAGTGACGAGGGTTCGTCTCAACACACAACCCCTCTCATCTCCCAGATCCTCCTCTCGATGCTTTTGAAGTTAACCAGTTAACTGAGTGTTTATTCTCTGTTTGTGTGCGTTAGAGGCTCCAGACGGTCTTCCTCCCGTGGAGGAGTGTGGTCTAGAAGGGGAGAGCTGGGCCAAGTCTCTGGTTCATCTCTGGCAGAGCAGGCCTCACAACTTTAAGAAGGAGAAGGAGTTCAACCAGCGCATGGGCTGCAAGCCCCCGTACTGCTCCATCTGCCTGCTCTTCCACACGTACCAGCAGGTAAACCACGCCACAGCACCGAGCTGTCACAACTAACACATTCAGACCTCCCTGCTAAAGGCTCAATGACGTGACGCCTATATTTTCTGAAAAACAGATTTCTTTTCAATTCAAAAAAGGTTTAAATGGATATAAAAATACCATATACAGGACTGTCTCAGAAAATTTGAATATTGTGATAAAGTTCTTTATTTTCTGTAATGCAATTTAAAAAAAAAAAAAAAATGTCATACATTCTGGATTCATTACAAATCAACTGAGATATTGCAAGCCTTTTATTATTTTAATATTGCTGATCATGGCTTACAGTTTAAGATTAAGATTCCTAGAATATTCAAATTTTTTGAGATACAGTAGGATATTTGAGTTTTCTTAAGCTGTAACTGTTATAACAGTTATAACAGTTCCAATGCAGTAGTTAAAACTAAATGAGTGAAGTAGCTTTTGGAAGAAATTGTAAAGAAATGAAAAAACAAATCTTTTTTGAGGTCAATGATACAGCTCTTATATCTACTTGTGTGAAAATATCAACCACACCGCTTGAAACCTTGCAGTAGCAGCACGCAAAAATCCAAGCTCACAATCAGTGCATTTACATGGGAAGTTTAATTCCTCTTTAATTCAGAATTAAAATTAAATCCCATTTAAAATTATTAAAAATTACCATGTAAACACCTAATTCCAAATGAAAATGGCCATTCAGAATTAAACTTAATTCTGAAGTAAGTGGCTGGTTTATTCGGATTTTAAATCCGAATAGAATAATTCCGCGATCATGTATACACTCATTCCTCTTTAAATTAATTCCAGTCTTTCTTTCTGCTCGTTCCCTCTCCCGTCTGTCTCCATGACGCTTATATTCCACGCTGGGCTGGTTTTCCTAACAAAGTTTCAAGATGCAGCAGCAGTAAACGCTGGTCAAGATAGAGACCATTTATTTAATAAATAGAAATAATTAAAAGAACAGATGGCAGGAACAATAAAAATTGTGAGCTTATTATTATAAAAATGCAAACAGAAAGGATGCTAATAATGTGGTCCTCCATGTTGTTGCTAATCAAGTAAGTTTGTTTTCTTCCGGTAGACGTAAATACGTAAAGACGTCCGTCCCCCTATCCAAACAGAACCTTCCCAACCCCCAGACCTGTAGAGGAATTAGATAAAGCTGATCAAACGTGTTTTCCATGTAAACCTCAATTCGGAATTACTATTTCCATGTAAACTCGAAGGAAAATAATTTAATTCAGAATTATTTAATTCTGAATAATTAATTCAGAATCATAAAACCTCATGTAACCGTGGCCAACACCGCTGGCTGCTGGCCGGCTGGATATCCGATGTTTCTCTGAATTAAAGTGAGCGTTTGTTCCGCGTGTGCGGTGCCTGCAGGTAGAGTGTGCCAGCAGCGCGGACAGCCCCGTCATGCTGGCGGGAGGGCAGATGAGGACCAAGCCCCTGATCCCAGAGCTGTGTTTCACCACCACCACGGAGGACGACGCCGACTGTGAGGATCAGCTCGCTGCTCCGTATCTGGAGGACGACGGGACCAGCCTGCTCATCAGCTGCTGCCAGTGCAGCGTCCGCGTCCACGCCAGTCAGTGCTCACACTGGAACACACTAAACACAACGCTTGTTTGCATCAGGACTATTTCATTTTCATGTATTTATTTATTTAGCACAATTTTTTTTAAACAGTGCATGGAGGGAACGAAGGCCGAAGGGCTTGTACAGAGTTCAGCTCCCATCAACAACTGTGATGAAATAATAAAGATAATGTACAACAAATTAAAAACATTATACATATACAGGACTGTCTCAGAAAATTTGAATATTGTGATAAAGTTCTTTATTTTCTGTAATGCAATTTAAAAAAAAAAACAAAAAAAAAAAAAAAAAACAACAAAAATGTCATACATTCTGGATTCATTACAAATCAACTGAGATATTACAAGCCTTTTATTATTTTAATATAGCTGATTATGGCTTACAGTTTAAGATTAAGATTCCCAGAATATTCAAATTTTTTTGAGATGGGATATTTGAGTTTTCTTAAGCTGTAAACCATGATCAGCAATATTAAAATAATAAAAGGCTTGTAATATTTCAGTTGATTTGTAATGAATCTAGAATGTATGACATTTTTGCGTTACAGAAAATAAAGGACTTTATCACAATATTCTAATTTTCTGAGACAGTCCTGTAAACGTAAAAGAGAACATGGTTACAAGGTCTGGATTACATTAAAGATAAAGACATTGAAGGTTAAAACAGAATGAGATGTTTTTTTTATTAACTTTCTGAAGGAGGTAAAAGATAATGTTGACTTCAGCGACACATTCAAGTCATTAGTTTTGGATCTAAATGTAATATTAAATTGATGACCAGATGTAAGACAGAAGGGTAAATGAAGATCGCCACTGCGTCTAGTTGGATATGAATTAATATCAGATGAAAAACAAAAAAACAGAAATAGAAAACAGAAATATCTTGTTTTCTATTGATAAACTTATGCACAAACAAGCATGAGTGAAAAACATGTTCATCAAGTTTATGATGGATAATAGTGAATATTTCATAAAAAGAGGTGCAGATGGTTCGTGTCTACCAGACTGAGATCGTTCTTAAGAATCT
Organism: Cololabis saira; assembly: GCF_033807715.1. Lineage (NCBI taxonomy): Eukaryota > Metazoa > Chordata > Actinopteri > Beloniformes > Belonidae > Cololabis > Cololabis saira. The sequence continues at coordinate 4,221,167 of NC_084599.1, read as the reverse complement.
TTTTGGATTATCAGTAATTTGTTGAGAAAAGTTGGATACATTGCAGACCAGACAATATTGCAGTAATTCATATATGGAAATAGGAAACTATAATACAGTCAAGTGAGCAGAGGGACGGATCAAGGGACAAACCTTTTCCAAGCATTTTCATTGATCTTTTGCAAACTTGATAAATATGATTATTCCAATTTAGACCTTCATCCAAAACAACACCCAGAAAATTTGTGTGTGATACTTGAAGGATTTCAGTTCCGTTAATTAATATTTTAGCTTCTTCTTTTGCATAAGGTTTATTTTTGTTGCAGAAGATCATAAAGTTAGATTTCTTTACATTTCGAGTTAGCTTATTGATCTGGAACCGATTAGAAATAGTTGATAATTCATGATTGACACATGTGATGAGAGACTCAACTATGAAGACTGTCTTCACACAAATTACTGCTGCTGCTCCAAGTGTCTCAACATCTGGATTACGACCACATTAGTGTGTTTTCATTGTAAAACATGAAAGCTGCTGTTGTATTTGGTATCTGAAGTCTACTTTTGATCAAACTGAAGCCTCAGTCCATGTGCAGGAGCATTCAGCATCTTCCCAGCAGCAGCAGCGCAGCCACGAGCACGGCATCTTCTGAGATCTGAGATCTTCTCTGACAGAGTTGAAATGCTGATGTGAAGGCAGAGCTGTGGATGAAGCCTCACCTCCCACTGACTCTCGTTCTCACGCTGTATTTTTGTGTTCCTCACTTGTTTCCAGGCTGTTACGGGGTTAATCCAGCCCGCGTGACCAAGGACTGGAAGTGTGCACGATGTAAAGCCAATGCCATGACCGAGGTCAGTGCACACTTAGGAAATCAGCTTCACTCATTCATTTGACCAGCCCACATAGTAAAGTGACAAATTGGTTGCTGATGGTCAACACTGACACACGCTCAGATTGGAGCGTGGCGCTAACGCTCCACAGGAGGCGCTTGGGACCGGCCTTCCTCATACCATAAACAACCAATCACATTTCATGATGCTCATTCCATAAATAGGCTGCATACCTTGAAGCTGCTGTGTGACTGGTCTGCTCAGGTTGAAACATCAGGGATGGAAACAAAGCAGTTTCACCTCCACAGCCCACAGCGCCCACGTTAGCTCAGCCATGCTTCACTTCTCCCGCTTCAGAGTGAACAGACGCTCTGGCAGCCCTGAAAACCACACCCATTTCCTCTGGTACGGAAGGTACCGAACCAGTCCCAACAAGGCAGGGGCTTCACATCAGGGCTCATATTGGACCGTTCAAGAGCGGCTGCTCAAAACCACCAAGATAACGGCACAATTACTACCAATACCGTAGACCGGGTCTCCACCCTGGTCCTGGGAAGCTCCTGTCCTGCAGGTTTTAGAGCTGACGGACATGGTGTCACCAGCAGAGCTGTCCAGACCTGGATTATATGCTGACTATTGACCCTTACTTAGAATGAGGGGGATTAATGCAGGGAGAGAGAGAGTCTTTGCATCTTTATTGACCCACTGACTGTTGTTTTTTTTTTTGTAGAACTGCTGCCTGTGTTGGTTGAGGGGCGGAGCCTTGCAGAAAACTAACAACCACAAGTAAGTTGTCGTGTTGTTTAAGACGTATAAACGGTCAAGAAGGACTTTTCTGTATTATTGAATTATTCTGTTCTTTTTTAAATCTTATTGTTTTGGTTCATCTGTGATCTTATTTATTTTTCCCTCTCTAACGGTTGACGTACAAAGAGAAAGGGTATCCAAAAATGTACTCCCATGTGTGTATTTCTCTTTCCTAATGAAACTAGATGATGCCCAGTTTGTCCGTTCTGGTCTCTTATCTGAGCAGTGTAGACTATAATTCTGATTACAGAGCTTCAAACATCCTCGTTGCATCATAGATGTGATGTCCACTAGGGCTGGGGATCCATTCAAATGTCAAGATTAGATTTGATTCTTAAGATTCAGAATCGATTATCAAGATTTGATTCGATTTGATTCCGATATTGATTTGGGTTAGTGTTATTAAAAGTGTTTTTTGAGCTGTTGCATGAATGATATGACTGTAGTTCTGCAACATATTACTACTAGTATTATATTGAGATTCAACAGCAAGTATTGCAGCTAATGATGCTGTAAGGACCAATCAGCTCCCAGAATGCTGATAGAACTGCTTTCAGAAACATCGTGGGGCAGAATTACCAAACAGATCCAGGGAGGAAACAGAGACGGATGAAATCGGTTTTAGTTTTTTTTTTTCCCACATTACGAATGTGGTTTTGAGCATTTTATGCAAATATAACCCCAAGATAGTATATAAAGTAATGTATAGACAATTTATGCAATTATAACTGAAAACTTTAATGTTTTCATACCTTTAAACATATTTAAAGGCAAAAACATGGCACCAGTTATTCTTTATATAAATAAATAAATAAATCTTTAGACATCGATTTTTTTTTTTTCCCAATCGATTTTTAGGAATTAATATGAGAATTGATTTAGAATCGGAAAATCGTTTTTTTTTTTTGTGTTGTTGCAGGTGGGTGCATGTGCTGTGTGCCGTGGCCGTGCTGGAAGCGCGCTTCGTCAACATCGCTGAGAGAAGTCCCGTGGATTTAAGTGGAATCCCTCTGCAGAGATTTAAACTGGTGAGATCACTAGACGGAGATGTCACCCTGTTGCCTTGGGAACCCCACAGGAACATCTCTGTTAAAGAGTGGAGTTTCCTAGTTTAAAAGGCATATTTACTGAATGCAGATGGACAAACTGGCAAGTTGGTTTCATATTGGTTCCTCGTGAAGTTACTCTTGTTAACAAAATGTTAGGAAAGCTTCACATGAAACACCGGACACTTTGAGTGCCACATTTAGATTAGTTAGCAAACATGGATATTAAAATTGTAGACTATTAAAAAGCGGTCAAAGCCCACAGTCATGCTAGCCACCAGGTCTGCATAGTCCCGTATAAAATCCTCCCTGAATTTTGGCAGATGACAGATTAACCCACACATGATGGGAGGGTCAAAGCTTCTGATGAAAGTGTGCAATTCAAACTGGTGTTGTGCAACTCAGGTAGCTAAGCTGATTAGTTATCCAAGGCTATTAATGAATATTATTAATAATTATTAATAATTAATAAAGTTGACTATTTATCAAATCGTATTATCAAAATGATAATTCTCGGGGCACCACCACCGGGCCTTACTCCGATGGAATTCGATAACTAAAACAGCAGAAAATCAGTCTCACATGATTTGAATTATCCTGCAGAACAGCAAATCTTACTATATCTTACAGAATAACAATGAAGGCGTGATGTCCGAACACTAGGCTCTGCTTAAACAAATCAATTTGTGACCAAATCTTGCATGAAATAACAACAACCACTCATTAAAAATCAATCAGAATTTATTTACATACGGGTACGGGTATGTAAATGGATACCCAATAAATCCCGATGGCAGAACTTAAGTATTATAAAACAATCAACTAGAAAAACAACAATCAATAAAAATGAAACTTAAAGTTAAATGCATGGAATGAAAAAAAGAAATCAAAGCAATAATAAAAATGATATCACGAACATGTACCGTTTTAAAATATTGCAGTGTTTAGAGGGTCATATTTTAAAGATGGCGGAAACCCTCTTTAAGCCACGTGCAGATCTAGACCGGATGTTACTCCCGGTGTTTTAAACGTGACTACGGCAGAAAACAGCGCTTTAAAACACGAATGACTAGCAGAAAGTAGTGACTACAAATTAATGAAAACAGTCCTGATAATGGTGCTGATGTAATCTCAGCTCTGAACACAGATTTAGCTCTGAAAACGTTCTTAAGTTACTGATAAACAGAGATCCCGACTTCACACAGTTCTGAACCGTTCTTAGTCCTACTGATCTGCCGTTCCCGGGCTCACGTTTCGCCTGGGATCCGGATTGGGTGCCTGAGGGTTTTGTCGACTGGGCCGTCCCTTCCCCTGAAACGGATTAGACAGCGGCGGGGCCGCCTCGTGCCGGGCCGTGGTTCCGGACCAAAACGGAGGCTCACACGCATTCCTAGGCACGGCGGGGGACCGGTCTCTCCTGCCGTGCTTCCCTCTCTGCGCCGGTCGCCGACGCGCGGCCGTCCGGGCCCCGGGAGAGCTCACGCCGGCGAGACGCCGGCCGTCCGTCCCCGATTCCTGCGCGGTCAGCTGACAGGGGCTCGGAGCGGGGAGGGGGGTTTCAGTCTGAGCGTTCAGTCGCAGCTGTGTCCCGATCTGGTTGCTGGGAGCGCGTGGGCGTCGGAAGCTTGGATCTGTGAACTTAGAGGACAGAGTTAGTGGAAGCCAGAGCCTCCCCGGGGGACCGCCGCTTCAACCGCGGGTCCAACGGAGCGGGCCCGGTCCGATGCGGGCCTTACCCCTCCCCCCAGCCAGGGGGAGAAAGGAAGATGGGATCTTGGCCCAGAGCCAAACGATCCAGCTCGGATGAGATGAAGTGGAGAAGCGAGAGAGTAAAAGAGAGAGAGAGATGCAGCCGGCGCTGTCTGCGCCGCGGGTCCTCGCTGATCCTCCGGCCAGACCACGCCGCAGGAGCCAAAAAGACGTCCTGACCCGTCAGTTGAATGAAGGAAAAAGAGAAAGATGAACGCGCAGCGCGGCGTTTTGATCCTACGCACGCTGCGGTGACGTCATCGGTGCCTCATTGCGATTGGATGCGCGCCGCTTGTAGACGCCACCCCCCCCACGCAAGGCATGCTGGGGGTTGTAGTTCAGGTCGGCCATTTTTGGAGGCACATTACAGCCGATTTTCAGCTGAGCCGTTTCAAAGTTGAATATACACTTTTACAAAGTGTTCATACATTTTATAAGTTCACATGGGCACATGGGCGAGCACAACACTGAAAAATGAGTCGTATGATAAACGCCACACCCCACCTCGTCCAGTTGGCAGGGGGGAGCTGAGGAATAATCAATCAGGAGGGAGAAGTTGGGGAAATGGAGCAGACTCACCAGCTTTAACCTCCGTCATGCACATATGACGCTTTTCCACTAGAACCTACTCAGCCCGACTCCACTCGCCCTCGTTTGTTTTCAATACCCAGATCAGAAGTAGGAGGTTGGAGTGAAGCTGCTGTGACGTATTTGATTGTGTATTTAAACGAAGAAGACAACAACACTAAAGATGTAGAACCTGGAGGAGATGATAGATGTGCTGCTGGGTCTGTGGCTTGTGTTTGATATCAAGTTAAAAAATATGAGAGAGAGAGAAGCTTCAAGCGGCGACGCTTTTTTTTGTTGTTTGTCTCTGTGCTGCTGAAAAGTCAGCTGGAGCCGTGAGCAGCTATGAAGAGACAGATCTCCTGGTAGATCTGGTCGTTCCTTATCTCCGTCTAGATCCCTTTTAAATTCTCTCCTCAGCACCAGGTTTATGAACATCTGACCCTCAGAGTTGGATCAGAAACAGACTTTTGCTGCCGTTGCTGGTTGAATAAAATGAACCAGAATCCGTCAGAGTCTCTTTCTCTGATTTCCTCCTCCTGACTCAGACGTCTGACTCCAACCCCCCGACCAATCAGTGGCCTGTAGTGTGATGATGTCAGATACAGCCGACTCAGCAGCTTAGAACCTCGGCAGAATAGATACAGAAAAGTATCTACTCGGCACGTTAAACCCCTAGAGGAAAAGAACCAAACTGAGTCGAGTTGGGCTGAGTAGGTTCTAGTGGAAAAGCTCCAATAAAGTCTAATTCGTGGTTCAGAATGAGTATTATTGTTTTATTATATTCTGTTTTCTTGTCCTAGAAATGTTACTACTGTAAGAAGTGGATGAAGAAGGCGTCAGGCTGCTGTGTGCAGTGCTCTCACGGCCGCTGCCCCACTGCCTACCACCCTACCTGCGCCCAGGCGGGCGGCGTGCTCCTGCAGCCGGACGACTGGCCCTTCGTGGTGCACGTTACCTGCTGTCGACACAAAGGCCCCGCCCAGACAGAGGTACTGGGTTTCTGCAAACATGGTTCTGCACATCAGTGAAGGGATTGTACGGACGAGTATCAGGGCCAGGCAGGAGAAAGAAATAATATTTTAGAGGAGGAAGATTTTTTTTCTCATTATACACTTCGAGAAAAAAGTGGAAATGTTGAGAAAAACATCGAAATGTTGAGAAAAAAGTCAAAATTTCGTGAATAAAGTTGAAATGTTGAGAAAAAAGGCGAAATTTCGACTTTATTCGCGAAATTTCGACTTTTCTCTTGAAATTGTATTTGAACATTAATCTCAACATTTCGACTTTTTTCTCGACATTTCAACTTTTTTCTGGAAGTGCTCAATAAAGAAAATTCTTCCTCTCTCAAATATTTTTTCTCTTCCGTAGGATTGTCTGTTTGTATTGTAAAAGAAAGTTTCCCAAATGATAAAAGCATTGTAGCATCCAGTCCTCAGTAGTAGTAGCATGTGAAAAAGACGTATTTTCTTTTTCTTCCTCTCACAGCGCAACAAAGCAGCCATGCACGAGCTCACCGTGGGCCAGAAGGTCATATGCAAGCACAAGAACGGCCGCTACTACCAGTGCGACGTGGTGCAGCTCTCTAAAGAAACCTTTTATGAGGTCAACTTTGACGACGGCTCCTTCAGCGACAACCTCTTCCCAGAGGACATCGTGGTAGGTTTATCAAGTTTCTAATAGACATTGCATTGCCCTGGTCTTTAGTGACTGACCCTGGATTCACACTGAAAGCACCACAGGCGTCACAGGCGTTATAGGCGTCCGGCTGCCATTCATTTTCTATGAAAGCGCTGTTAGAGGCGTCAGAGGCCACGGAGGTGTTGGAGGTGTTGGAGGTGTTGGAGGTGTTGGAGGTGTTGGAGGCGTCCAGAGCATCAATTTGAAGTTTTCAAACCTCAACTTTATTTAAATGAGCAGCGGCGACGCCGAGGCAGCGTCCAATCACAGACCGGGATTCCTGAAGCCTAAATGCAGATTGTACTTTCATGTTCACACAAACGTTCACTCATTCACATGCACACATGAGCAGAGCTGTCACTAACACACTTATTTATCAGGAAATCATATATTTCATCCAGCAAACTGACATTTTTGCTGATTTGACTGCAGTTTTTACCTGAACTAAATGTTTCTACCTGAACTAAATGTTTCTACCTGAACTAAATGTTTTTACCTGAACTAAATGTTTTTACCTGAACTAAATGTTTCTACCTGAACTAAATGTTTCTACCTGAACTAAATGTTTCTACCTGAACTAAATGTTTCTACCTGAACTAAATGTTTCTACCTGAACTAAATGTTTTTACCTGAACTAAATGTTTCTACCTGAACTAAATGTTTCTACCTGAACTAAATGTTTTTACCTGAACTAAATGTTTCTACCTGAACTAAATGTTTCTACCTGAACTAAATGTTTCTACCTGAACTGCTCATGTGAAACAGTAACTGATGGTTGAGGGTGAACTGATGGTCTGAACTATTTTATTTGCTACATTGATCCAACACAAAATAATAAAAACCGTGCTTATTAATCCCAGAACACAGTTTAAACTATGAGCAGATCCGCTGGGACCCGGTGTGTCAGTGTTCACCAGACAGACTGCAGCTTCACCGGGACCAATGATGATGGTTGATGTTGATCCAGGACCAACCTGGTTAAGGATCAAACTCACTCTTATCTAGTGGAAATAACGCTGGAATATAAAGAAGCTTCCCAAAGTGTGATCCATGGTGAAAGAGGAAAGTGAAGATGTGCAGCTATATATAGATATGTGTAGACTATATGCACTTTGTTCCTCCAGTTCTGCAGCTTTAGCCCCGCCCACTGCAGGTGGACAGACTTTAGCAGCAGAGATGCAGGAATCCTGAGAAACAGGAGATTTCTGACACTTTCACTGTGAATCCAGCATAAGAATCTGTCGTGTTTAACACTTGAGTTTAAATTTGCACCACTGAATCAAATCCCACTCTGACCAGTTTGACCCAAGTCTGAAGAGTCTGCAGAACTCTCAGAACCCTCCAACCTTTGTTTTGTTGCACAGAGCCGAGACTGCGCTCAGCTGGGACCCCCCCCTCAGGGCGACGTGGTTCAGGTGCGGTGGACGGACGGACTGGTGTACGGCGCCAAATTTGTGGCAGCTCACGTAATTCAAATGTACTTGGTAAGATTTAGTTTTTCCATTTTTGTCAGTTTATTATGTCATAAAACAACATTTGGCCTTCTTGTTATTAATTACAGTGGAATTATAATGTATCAAATACAGGACTTCATGGAGTTTAAAGTAGATCTTTACTTTTGCCTCACGTTGATTATAATCCTGAGTTGATCCTTTTGATAGATAAAGAATTATATTGAGTTTAGTTTTAGAAGCGACCTTCGGCCCATCTCTTTTTCAGTACAGCCAGTCCAAGTACAGCTGATGTCAGATCCTGCTGCGTCCGGCTGGACCTAGAACAGCATGGGTTGGCTGTCGTCTCCAGATCAGGACAAAGGAGCTACTCAGATGAGCTGGATCACTGAACCTTATCTTAGAGGCCTTTTTTACACATAGCAAAAACAGTGGTGTTTTCATGCGTTTTGGCCGTTCGTTTACACGAAAACGAAGCTTAAAGTCACAAAAACGATCATTTCTGAAAGACTCTGGTTTCATCTCGGAAGTAACTTTTTTTTCCAGGATTCTGATACCCCTTTTACACCAAGCTGGTGGTAGTGCTGGTGCTAGAGCCGGTTCGCGGTTGTGTCTAGTAAGAACCGGTTGAGAACCGTTTGCTTTTACACAGCTGGTGTTGGCCTGCAGCTGGCCAGAGAGCCACGTCATCACGTTACTGTGTACGTCACCACCACTCCCCCTCGTTTTCATCCCTACCCTGATCAGGAAGCTGAGAGCCAAAAGCTGTTTTAATTTCAGCTGTAGCGCTGTTAATATGGCACTTTATTAAGTTTTAATATTTTTTTCAGGCTTAAAAGTAACCGTTAAGATCCCCAACCTGGGCTCAGTTTATCCAAATAACGCCTGATAAGAAATGTGACTGGAGAGCCGGCAGCCCCGGGGCACAGCAGCTCCTCAGACGGCTCAACCTGCGCCGTCGTCCCGGGGGAGAAACCTGCAGCTCTGTTGAGAATTACGCTGGATGAAATAAATCATTTAGGAAGATAAATATTGGTTTAATAGATGAAATCTATCAGTTGTAGCTACGCCTGTTAAGAAATTACGGCGTGCGTCGCCGCGTACATCGACGCAGAGCCTACGGCGTAGGTTACGTAACCTACGCCGTAGGCTCTGCGTTGGTGTAACGCGGAACCATACATCCCTTTATTCTGACGTGATCTTCGGCAAACGGGAAAACTAGTGATTATGTACATTCACTGAGTGAATATTATGAAAGTAAAATATGTATTTCTTGCTAGAAATGTAATCAAAACGCATTTTTATGCAGAAACTCAAGTCTGAATGAGTAGATGCTCCTGGGGAGCTGCGATGCGGAAGCGGGCTGAAGGCTGGAGGAACCATGGGTCGAGCGGCGGGGACGCGTCCCTGCGGGCGTGGAGCGGGCGTGGAGCGGGCGTGGAGCGGGCGTGGAGCGGGCGTGGAGCGGGCGTGGAGCGGGCTGGGAGCGGGCGGGGAGCGGGCGGGGAGCGGGCGGGGAGCGGGCGGGGAGCGGGCTGGGAGCGGGCGGGGAGCCGGCGGGGAGCCGGCGGGGAGCCGGCGGGGAGCCGGCGGGGAGCCGGCGGGGAGCCGCCCCGGCGGGGAGCCGCCCCGGCGGGGAGCCGCCCCCGCGGGCCGGGAACCCGCCGATGGAGCGGCAGCCTCGCGTCCACATCCATTATTAAATAAATGGATGTAATAATAAAAGAGTCTGCTAACTTAACCGCCTTCTTCAACGCTCCGTTGTTTAAAAACGGTGCTCTTCCGTGTTTATTCTGCTTTGGCTGTTCAGTAACACCGTCCCCAGCCCCGCCCCCAGCCCCTGACGTAAGCACGTAGCCCCCGACGTAACGTGGTTCTTAAGTTGGACCAGCAAAGACATGGTTCTTGTCTAGCACCTTGTCTAGTTTTGAGAGCCAGGAGCCGGTGCTTAGGCTGTGTAAAACCAAAGAACTGGTGCTAAGTCTGGCTCTAGCCCAGAACCAGCCCTGGAACCAGCTTGGTGGAAAAGGGGTATGATTGGCTAGCATGACTTCATCTTTTCGTTACACTGCCCCCTGTAGGTTTGGCTGCTCATAGCACCTTAACAGATATTTATGCGGGTTCCTGGAAATGGTATTTTTCAAAACGTAGAGGGGGAAATATCCGTTTTTGTAAATACCCAGCTCTGTGTAAACGTGGCCTAGAGGCCTCGCTCTCCTCAACTAACACCTTTAGCCCCTCAGGAGGGTGTTCTGCGTCTTCCTTAGGACTTTTTCTCCAATAAAATCCTAGAAATGTGTCCAGAGGGCATCTAATCCAGATGTCTAGACTGCCTCAGTTGGTTGTGGATGTGCAGGAGCAGCGAGTCTTCTCAAAGTCGCTCCTTGATGACTGAGATCGTGCCCCGTCTCTTAGAGAGTTCAGCAATGCTGCAGGGGAAACTCAGCCAGCCAGTTGCTGGTATCCACTGCCACCACCCAGAGTTGGTGGCCATAGATGGACTAGGAAACAAAGCAGCTCAGCTCTGTCTCCAAGTACAGAGCCCACATTAGTGCAAATGCCTGTTCTCACTATAGAGGGAATGTGCATGATGTCACAGATGCAACTTCACAACCGGTTACGCCCACTGAGCGGCAGGAAGACTGAGCGGCAGAAAGACTGAGCGGCAGGAAGACTGAGCGGCAGAAAGACTGAGTGGCAGAAAGACTGAGCGGCAGGAAGACTGAGCGGCAGGAAGACTGAGTGTCAGCGTAAACTTTCAGTTTGAGCAACTGGAAAACATCTAAAATGGGAAAGAGCTGTTGTGGGAATCGACTGTACTCATAGAACTAGCAAGAAATCTGAATTATCGTTTTACAGACTGATGAAAAATAAGCTTAAGAGAGACAAATGGATCGCTGCAATTCACAGAAACAACTGGATTCCAGTCACCGAAACGTGGATTTGTGGTTCCCATTTTGTATCAGGTAATGTTGGATTTTTGGGTAGTTAACGTTAAACGATCAAATCATAAAGTTCGGTCACCCTTGTCCTTGTCTCATCACTTTAATTTCTACAACAAATCCTGACTTGAAGTCGGACCAAGCGTCAAGACTTTTGTAAGCATTCAAGCTTTGCTTCGTGTATTTCCCCGGAGTAGAAATTAAGTACATATAAATATCAGGAAACTGGATTCGTGGCCAAATATTAATGTCCATGGACCACTGGTTCTTGGTAACTGTACCAAATATTAATGTCCATGGACCACTGGTTCTTGGTAACTGTACCAAATATTAATGTCCATGGACCACTGGTTCTTGGTAACTGTACCAAATATTAATGTCCATGGACCACTGGTTCTTGGTAACTGTACCAAATATTAATGTCCATGGACCACTGGTTCTTGGTAACTGTACCAAATATTAATGTCCATGGACCACTGGTTCTTGGGGTAACTGTACCAAATATTAATGTCCATGGACCACTGGTTCTTGGTAACTGTACCAAATATTAATGTCCATGGACCACTGGTTCTTGGTAACTGTACCAAATATTAATGTCCATGGACCACTGGTTCTTGGTAACTGTACCAAATATTAATGTCCATGGACCACTGGTTCTTGGTAACTGTACCAAATATTAATGTCCATGGACCACTGGTTCTTGGTAACTGTACCAAATATTAATGTCCATGGACCACTGGTTCTTGGTAACTGTACCAAATATTAATGTCCATGGACCACTGGTTCTTGGTAACTGTACGGGCTAATTTAAGCTGATACTCAGCTGTTATCCCGTCTTCTCCACTAGTTGCAGCCATTTCTGCTGATGTTTTGCCACTCTCAACACTTGACTGTTTCTAGGATCGTTTTCATGCTGAAACAGGAACCGTGTCAATTCCAAGGGAAGAATCTCAGCTAATTTCCCTCATTAATGTGCCACACTTGGCACCACGTCCTGGATTAAAATCACGTTGTTGCTTTTCTGTCACACACTTTGTTTTCTTTGAGGAAAGTTCAACCTTGCATCTTGGTTTTCATCGTGCTGCTTACTTCCAAGTGCCTCTTACTTTAATTACATTTGGACTTTTCACTTCAAAGTTCTTTACAGGTCTCATACTTTCAACGGTTCAACGCAGACTTGATAGAACAGAATTATAACTGTCATTATTGATACAATTATATTTGAAGTGCTAAAGACGTCGTAGAATAAAACATGCACATGCAAGTCAGTACACATACCAGAGCGGCAGCGCCTCGAGGTGTGTGTTGCACAAATAAGTGGATATTGTAGGGATTTATCTGTCGGTAGAGTAATTGCAGGAGTTTAAGTGTTTAATTGTTTAATTAGGCTCCCCATTAGCTACAGCAGGACTGCAGCTATTCTTCCTGGGGTCCGCCAACATTTTAAAATAATACAGTACTAAACATAACATAATAAAAGCAAACCAAATAAATAGATAAATAAAGAGAATATCAAATTAAGAAATTTATTTTTATAGTCTAGAACTTCACAACTGATCTAATACAGAAAGAAGAAAGAAAAAAATACATTCAACACCAGTCAAAACCAACTATGTTTCCATTTCCAGCAGGTCAATCAGTCTCAGCAGCTGCTGGTTTAAGTCAATATTTCAAGGTTCTATCATTGTTACTTATACCGGTTCAGATGTTGATGTTGCTTAACTAATAATTAGAATGTTCTTATGCTGTTTGTGTGTGTGATGTGTTTGGGAAATGAGTTCCACTCATACATGGCCCTGAGCACAACAGTCCTGTTACCAGCATTACAATCACATTTGGCAGCAAAAGAACCACAGGATTGTTCTAGTTCAAGTTGACTTAGTACCCATAAATCAGTACCCGTAGGTAGATTTGTTTTGCCGTAGATGGGAGAAGCATCTCACACACAATCTTTACAGTCATTAATTTGACACAGTATAAATCCAGAGAACAGGTTTACGACAGCACAAGACAGACATGCCAGGTTCTCACGATGCTCACTGAACAGGATCAAAGTAGATGTTGCCCACAGGGCAAAGAACAATGAATGATAAAGAAAGTAAAAACCAAGGTCAGGGTTTCTAATAATTATTATTATTATCCTTTATTTAACCAGGTAAGACTCATTGAGATTAAAAATCTCTTTTCCAAGAGCGACCTGGCCAAGAGGGCAGCATAAGTTACAACAGAAAACACAACAGAAAACAACAAACAGCAATCACACACTGTAGTGAGGAACACAAATGACATACAACATAAACGGGTCCATATCATTTGAAAACTTTTTGGCACCATTTGAATTAAAAACAAGCACATTGCCCGAGAGAACTAGTTTCTCGATCCTTTAAAATTGATGGAAATTCCCCCAGAGTGATCAGTTCAGGTAATCTCAGATCGTTCTGTATGTCATTCCATGACCGGGGAGCAGCGTAACTGAAGGCTTTTTTCCCAAGTTCAGTGTTGGCTGTAGGAACGAACATGCGCCGAACGTCCTGTGAGCGTAAGCTGTAAGGATTAGAGACTCTACACATGTAAGAACATAAATAAGAGGGAACCAGCCCAAGAAGAGATTTATAAATGAACGCTAACCATCGAGAAAGTCTGCGGGCGGCTAGAGACGGACAATTTGCAGTTGCATACAAAGTGCAGTGGTGGACAAGATTTCCACATCCTGTAATAAAACGTAGGGCACAGTGATATACAGTGTCCAGCTTTCTCAAACAAGTGACAGGTGCGTTCATAAACAGCAAGTCTCCATAATCCAGTAAAGGAACAAACGTGGTTGAAATTAAATATTAGTAATAAATAGACATGAATAAGTTAAAAGCAGGATAGACCTCAGCAATAAATGAAATGCGTTAGGATTTGTTTAAAAGAGAGACAGCAGCAGGGAGGAAGCTGGTCCTGTAGCGTGTGGTTCTAGTTCTGGGGACTTTAAACCTGCGTCCTGATGGCAGTACAGGGCTCCAGACTGCGACCAAATGCTCGCATTTTGCGACCAAAATTTGAGTATGTGCGACTGAATTTCATGTCCACTCGCACACGTGCGACCAGTAAATTTGCCAGTGTTTTTTTTTCTTTTTTTTTTTTTTTCTTTTACACGTTAAACGTGGAAGGGGTGCGTCAATGAACCCGCATATTTGCAGGCCAATGAGTGTGAAAGGGAATGAGTTGGGGGATCTATTTATTTCTTTATTTTTTTCGTTTAATTTCACCAGCTCAAAGCAGGTATTACGGCCGGACCACATTTAATGCGACACAACGCTCTGCCGCCGCGCACATAAAGTTAGAAGAAAGAGGCGGCGGGTATGTTTGGTTTTAGTAACATCATGCTCAGGCCATGAGTCTGCAATGGCCCAGACGGGAGATACATGTAGCTCAGTGCTTAACTTTTATTTTTAATCCACTCTATATTCTTCTGGTTGTTCTCCGATATGCTCCCCTAAAACCTAAGTTATGGTTCCGCGTTAAATCGACGCAGAGCCGCCGCCGTAGCCTATGGCGGCGGCTCTGCGTTGTTGTAACGCGGAACCATAAATCAGCCTTCACCCGGTAAAGAAAAAAAAAAAAAAGAAAATGTTCTCCAATACAGCAGGTCTCATCATTTTATTTTGAACACTGCCAAAACTCTAACTTAAAACGTAACTAGAACTTAAAATTTGCTTGACACAAATGAAGGTTAAATTTTAACACGTGGGAAAAACACCTAACCTTTTAAGTGATGTGTGTTATCAGGTGTAATGGCATTTTTAGGTTAGAAATAAGAACATTTCTTGGTAAGATCCTTAGTTATTTGAGTGAAGGCAGTGAATTTGGTCGACTGGTGCAAGTTCAGGGTTTTAGTAAAGACACAAGTAGGGAAATGTTATTGGCCAGTACTCCCAATATTTGTACATTTGTTAAGTACTGTGTTTAACAGTTAAATTCATGGCTGAAAGGTTACTAAGCACTTTGTTATTTTATTTTAGTTTTTTTATATATAATGACAGCAATGGTGCTGTCAGTTTACTTTATGTTGCGGCATCTTTAAAAGTGCACAATAAAATGTAACACTGCATTTGAAACAGCACATTGTGGTCATTCATTAATCTATTATGAAATACGTATTACTAATACACTGAAATGTAGTAGAAATGTAAAAATGTGGTTAGCGTGTCGATAAACGATGTGCGCTCCTAAAATTTCTGATTGTGCCCCTAAAAATTTTCAGTTAGGGGCTACTGTGCTCCTAGTGAAAAAAGTTAGTCTGGAGCCCTGTCAGTAGCTGGAACTCACTCTCTAAGGGGTGGGAGGATCATTATGGGATGGAGCTGGAGCTGCAACTGCTTCACGTCCAGCGACTCCAGGCCCAGCTGTGTTTCCCCAACCAGCCGACCATCTAATGATCTGATTGAGTTAGCTCCTTTCTTCTAGGGCCAGGATTCTGAGCTATAATGCTGGTGAGAACGTTAAAACAGATTCAATAAAAGCATGATAAAAAAGTGGTCCTATCCATGGGGAAACGGGACTACGTCCTCAGACAGAACAGCCGCTGGTGTCCCTTCCTGCTCACAGCTCTGCAGTTCTCTTTAAAGTTTAGGGTAGAGTCAACGATTGTCCCCAGATATTGATAGGACTGTACCTGTTCAATGACTTTTCCTTAATCCTAACTGGTTCAGGTGTTTTGGCATTCTTTGGATTACAATTGTCTTTGGTCTTTGTCAGATTGAGCTGTAGGTATGAGTCTTCACACCACTTGACAAAGTTGTCAACCATGTGGTCATTTTAATTTCCCTGCAGCAGGCTAACAATCACAGAGTCATCTGCATACTTTAAAATGAGGCGGTTGTTAAAAGTGCTCTGACACATATTAGTGTATAAGATGAATAACAAGGGTGAGAGCGCGCCCCCTGGTGGTGAATCTGTGGAGGAACACATGTCAGATAAAAACCCATTAACTCTGACTCTCTGCGTCCTGTTTGTTAAGAAGTTTCAAATCCAGCCCACAAGATTTGTACTCAAGTCAAAATGTTCTAAAAGCCTCTGCTTGTATACACTGCAAAAACTCAAAATCTTAACAAGAATATATCTTATTTCCAGTTAAAATGTCTCATTTTTAGTTAAAAAAAAAATCTCATTACACTTAAAACAAGAGTCATCACTGGAAAAATAACTTATTTGACCATTTTCACCTGTTTCAAGTAAATTTTCACTTAAAATAAGTAGAAAAATCTGCCAGGGGAACAAGATTTTTTTGCTTGTAATAAGTAATGTAATAAGATAAATCTTGTCCCACTGGCAGATTTTTCTACTTATTTCAAGTGAAAATGTACTTGAAACAGGTGAAAATTGTCAAATAAGTAATTTTTCTGGTAATGACTCTTGTTTTAAGTGTAATGAGATTTTCTGACTAAAAATGAGACATTTTAACTAGAAGTAAGACAAATATTCCTGGTAAGATTTAGTTTTTGCAGTGAGTTGCTGCTGGGCCTCATTGACCCGTGCTGTTGCCTGATCCGGACAAGTCTGCAGAGGAAAGCTGGGCCCTCCCTCCGGAGTCCCCACTGACGTCCCCGGGTTTGAGGTCTGACGTCCAGGAGGACGTCCCTGGTTCTTGTGAGGATTACTGCAAGGCTGTTTGAACAGCATTCAGCGAGTTCCAGGAGCTCTTCTCCATCAGCGTCTCATGTTCTCAGAGATCAGCCCCTCCACCGCCGGGTCATGATGATGTTCTGTGGTTGCTACAGCAGCAATTTTGGCAGCTTGGGCAGACGAGCTGTTATTTTAAGCGGTGCACGGTTGATTGAGCAGCAAGTACAAGTTTCAGAAGAGAAACCTTTTCGGTTTTGGTTTTCAGCACATGCAATCATGATTTCTAGACTTCTGACTGTGTTTTCCTTTGTCTTTTCTGAAATGCAGGTTGAATTTGAAGATGGGTCGCAACTAACAGCCAAGAGAGACGATGTGTACTCCCTGGATGAAGAACTCCCCAAGAGAGTCAAGTCCAGACTGGTGCGTGCACAACAGTTTCACCTGAGCAGTTTCTACTGCAACTATAGAAAGTAGTAATCATCCTCATCAGGAAACATGCTGCATGTCCTGGTAAATGGGGACAATGCAGACAGACAGAATGACTAGGGGATTGTTAAGAACCTCACGATTCGATTTGGCTTCGATTCTTTAGGATTTGATTCGATTTCGATTCAATATTGATTTAAATGCTTCGATATCGATTCAGTAAAGCCTAGAAATTCACACATACCTGTTGGCAATTTTTCATTATTTTTATTTTCATGCCTATAACACGTGGCATGTAACTTCACATAGAAATGAACTGAGCAATTCAACTTAGCAGCACCATAATGGCTCACTTGTGCATTTGGACTGTAGTACAAAAGTTAAAATAACATAACAAACACATGCCAGTTCTGTGTCAACATGATCCGCAGGTTTGTCTCGTTGCTGTTGTATTTTAGTTCTGCCTGGCACAACTTGAGCTGCTTTCACATAGAGTGCGGTTTGCGCCGCGCCCACGCCGGGTAGCAGAGTCAGCCGAGATGTCGTCTCAGCGCGGCACGGTGGAATTAAAAAATGTTCAATTAGGGCAGGCAGGCGCGGCGCCGAGCTGGGCTGCAGAGCTGGGCCGCAGAGCTGGGCCGCAGAGCTGGGCCGCAGAGCTGGGCCGCAGAGCTGGGCTGCAGAGCTGGGCTGCAGAGCTGGGCTGCAGAGCTGGGCTGCAGAGCTGGGCTGCAGAGCTGGGCTGCAGAGCTGGGCTGCAGAGCCGGGCTGCAGAGCCGAGCTGCAGAGCTGGGCTGCAGAGCTGGGCTGCAGAGCCGGGCTGCAGAGCTGGGCTGCAGAGCCGGGCTGCAGAGCCGGGCTGCAGAGCTGGGCTGCAGAGCCGGGCTGCAGAGCCGGGCTGCAGAGCCGGGCCGCAGAGCTGGGCCGCAGAGCTGGGCCGCAGGGCTGGGCCGCAGAGCTGGGCTGCAGAGCCGGGCTGCAGAGCCGGGCTGCAGAGCTGGGCTGCAGAGCTGGGCTGCAGAGCTGGGCTGCAGAGCTGGGCTGCAGAGCCGGGCCGCAGAGCCGGGCTGCAGAGCGGACCGCTCTGCCGATGGGATCGCCGGCGACGGTCTGCGTGAAAGGGGCTTTACACACCTCCCTACTTTTGTCCTTTTCTCTAGTTCCATCTTTGAATGGGAATTCAAAATGCGTCCAAACGTCTGATCTGAAAGATTTTCCGCTTTTTTATTGTTGTTTGGTCACGTGCAGCCACTGTCCACAAAACGCCAATCATAAGAAAATGTTGCCCACAGCGCCCCCACTGGCCAGGAGGTGAATCATTCAGAGGCTTTGATTAATCCATATTGAATCAGGGCGGGGAGAATTGCAATAAATAGATTTTTCGATATTTTTACCCACCCCTAAGAATGACCCCTAGATAATCCAGGTCTGGGTTTGTTTTAGTGCTGTCAGGTGATTAAAAAAATGTATCTAATTAATTAGAGGATTTATAATTAATTAATCTAATTAATCGCACTTTAATCTCATATATGCTAAAGGTCCCCAAATAAAGAATTAGAATTTTAGGAATTTACAAAATTGCAGTGTGTGACAAATCAATGTAATACACTAAGAAGAGAAGATTTGAAATCCACATTTTTATTAGTGAAGTGTGTTTCATAAATGAAATTCAAAAGAAAAAGCTCAAGCACATCAGCAAACCAATTAGGCCAGGTACATTATTCAAAAATACAATACAGTTAAATAAATAAAATTCAGAAATAAAATACGGCTGAGTCTCAAATAGTCACTTAAGCAGACTCTCAATTCAAAATTAAAACTAAAGCTGATCAATACAGCAATTCCAGTACTAGTAGCTGTAACGTTTCCAGTGGAACTTATCCGGACATGTTTAGTGTTTAAATGATAATTCAGGCTGGAGCAGCTCCGCTGATAGGAACATTCTTTTTTACTAAATGTACAAATCACTGCGTTCTTGTTGATAGTCCCGTCTTCTTTCTTTTTATACATAAACTTGCCGTTCAAAGGCCCTAACAAAGATTAGCTGAGTCTCCCCTGAGTCGTCCAGGTCTTTGTTAGTTTGACCAGCAGCAGGAGGAAGTGACCTGTTACTGCCCAGTGAACTACGGCTCCCTCAATGGGACACATTTAAAATGCTCCCGCATTTTGACACTCATAATTAATTGCGTTCATTTTCATAACGCGTTAATTAGCGGTGTAATTAATGAATCTAATGAATGTGCTAAACTGACAGCCCTATATTATAGAATCAGTTTTATCTTTCTGTCTTGCTTCATGGTTTGGAAATGTGTCCCTTAAAAACAAAAATTGTTTAAACCAAATCGTGAAATGGTCGAACAAGCTGATTGGAGAGTCTCAGCTTCATCCAGAATCCCTGTATACTAAACAGTTACAGAGGAGAGATGGCTCTAGTTTAAAAGAAGACAACTCCCACCCTCTTAAAGGTGAGTTTATTTTAAAAGACAACTCCCACCCTCTTAAATGTCAAGTTTCAGCTGCTCCATCCGGTTTTTCCTGCTTTAAAACCAAACGCTACAAAAACAGCTTAGTACCAGCAGCCATCAGTGCCATTAATAAGTGAGAGAAACTACAACATAACCTTGTATTTATGTTTTGTATTGTTTCCTTTATCTTGTTTTTATGAAAAGGCATATTTTTTATCCTTTTGCTTGGTTTGAATATTTTAGTGTTTTTATCTACTGATGTTTTAACTTATCTTGATTCTTATCTTGGGGCCGTCCTTCTTGTTCTTTGTTCTTTTAGCTAAAACTGTTGTCACTTTATCTTATCCTGTGTTGTTGAGTGTCTGGTTTTAGATTGTATGAGGAATCACTCACTGTAAACCACATTTACCCAAGGGTACAATAAATAAATCTATCTATCTATCTATCTAAATAATCTATCAAACATAATTGTGAACGTTGTCACCGTCTCTGCAGTCTAAAGCGTCAGACATGAGGTTTGACGGGATCTTCGAGGAGAAGGACATCATCCGGGAGTCCAAGAGGCAGCGAGTGATCAACTCCCGTTACCGGGGCGACTACATCGAGCCTGTGATCTACCGGGCCATCATGGAGTAGGAACCCACACCCCAGCAGCACTGACGGACTGACGGACTGACGGACGCGTCCCGGCACCTTAACCTGGCAGAGCCCCGGAGCCCCGGAGCCGGGCCCTGGAGCACTTCCTCCACACCACTCTGCTCTTTTTCTACTCCTCACTCCTCCATCCCGGGAAGTCCGACCTGTCTTCTCTGCGTCGGACTGCAGTCCAGACTCTTCTGCTTTTAAGTTTGGGTTTTATCCGAGGACTCCTCCCGGTGTTGACGGCAGCACACGACTCCAGCGTGGAAATCCCCTCAGTAAAGTCTCTCCGAGGAGATGACGAGGGGACGACAGCGTGTCCTGCCGCGACGCTGGACAGACTTTTCAGTGAACCTGTGCCGGTTCAGCGAGCCTCGGGATATTTCCCTCTTTCTTTTCTTTCAAAAAAATTAAAGGTAGGAAGGCAATCGTCTCCGACACATTTCAAAGGTTTTATCCAAAGTTTGTAAATAGCTGCGTTAATTGTAATGAGATGTTTATTGTCATGTTTTAGGTCCTGCCCCCTCCTCACTCCAACTTCACAGCTAATTATTCATTTGAGTGTGTTTTTAATATCTTTATTACATGTTGGTCATTTTGTTATTGGTGAAAAAAATATTTGATATAAGTGATATATTGAAATATTTTGACCATTTAGCTTTTATTCAGTTAAGAACGGAGCAAAGTTGTATCCAGTATATATTTGACATTTTACCAAGAAAAAAAATAAATTCTAGTCATTTCACTAATGAACAGTTGCTGAGTTGTCTGAGTTCTGAAGCTGGTCCATCTGAACGTGGATCCACCAGGGCCGGGGATCCATTCAAATGTCAACAATAGATTAGATTCCGATTCTTGAGATTCAGAGTCGATTACCAGGATTTGATTCGATCCGATATTGATTTGGGTTAGTGTTATTAAAACTGTTTTTTGAGCTGTTGCATGAATGATATGACTGTAGTTCTGCAACATATTACTACTAGTATTATATTGAGATTCAACAGCAAGTATTGCAGCTAATGATGCTGTAAGGACCAATCAGCTCCCAGAATGCTGATAGAACTGAAAACAGAAACATCGTGGGGCAGAATTACCAAACAGATGCAGAGAGGAAACAGAGACGGATTAAATTGGTTAGATTTTTTTCCATTTTCTGTTTTTTTTGGTTTTTAATATTTGAGAATTTGGTTTTTAGCATTTTATGCAAATTTAACCCCAAAGAAAGTATATAAAGCAATGAAATATAGACAATTTATGCAATTATAAGTGAAAACTTTAATGTTTTCATACTTTTAAAAGGCAAAAACATGGCACTAGTTATTCTCATGTCCAACAAAACATCCTTTTTTGGGCATAAACAAAACAATTCAAAAAGTTATTTGTATGAAATAAATAACTAAGAAATAAATCACTCAAATATGCCTTTCAATATCCATTTAAAGTGCAAAAAAATAATTGCAACAGCTCAACAGCGCATGTGTGAATTAAATGACGTGACTACTGGGATTAAAGTTCAACGGGCGAAAATGTAATAATGAAAAAAAATCAATCTTTAGACATACAAATTGATTTTTAGGAATTAATATGAAAATCGATTTAGAATCGGAAAAATCGTTTTGTTTTCAACACAGACCTAGGATCCATCTGTGGGGTCCATCTGAACGTGGAGTTCATCTGAACGTGGGATTGATGTTACTTTTCCAGGCTGCAGTGAAATGATGAAGTTCTACTTGGATCAAAGTGAATTTCCTAAAAGCAGCTTCACACGATGAGGTGGGGCTCTGAACCTGAGAGGTGAACGTCAGCTCCACTCCCCCTCTCAGTGCCGTCATGTGTCCTCCCCAGGTACAGGTGGACATGTGGACACACGGCCATCCAGGTCTGCGTTACGGGGTGTTGACTGTTTTTATTTGGTCAAACTAAACTTATAGGGTTCCTGAATCCATCCTGCAACAAGCTTTCACTAATAATCTGTAGAAGTCACCCATAAGGGTGCTGTAGTCATGTGACCCTGACCTGGCCCTCAGCACGGCCAGGCACCTGGACATGTGTGAATGAATAAATGAGACGTAAAACGTACATTTCTTTGTAGAAAGGAGCTTTATGAAAATAAGTCAATTTACTTGTATTAGTTTACAGCGCAGTCTTGAACATCCAATATGGCGGCGACGTTGACGTATCACAGCAGCTCCATGGGAGGAGGAGGAGGAGACATGTCTATGGTTGTGACTCCGTTTGTAGCGAGTGACAGATACAGTCGCGCGTCTACACTGTCAGGGGTGTGACTTTGATTGACAGCTCATGAATCAATCAGATTGGATGAAGAATGACAGAAAACACACTGATTGGCCACGGAGGAGAACCGTTGAGTAACCAATTAGAGACCAGCATGAAGTCACATGGAAGAAAAGTTTAAGAACATACAATACACACTCATTTGGCCATAGAAACCTATGTATTTCTGTCTGCACAAAAAACAACTCTGAATAAACCCAGTATGGGATGGGAAGGCTTGAAAAATTAAAAGTCACACACATTTTCTGAGTGCACAGATGTGATAATTACTTTTTATTACATAATTTATGTGCACTGTGTCTATATTTTTTCCTGTAATTTTAATGTGGGTGGCGCCCTAGCGCCCCCTATTGACAAGCCGCCACTGTGGAGGAATACACTAATCTCCCAGCCACCTGGTACAATATCCATCACGGAGCCAGCGGGCCGCAGAGCTATCCAGCTGTGGCTCCGTTGGCTTCTCTGTTCGCACAAATAGACACAAGTTGGCGGCTCTAGGAGAAGCGTGTGTAGGGTTGCCAACTCCCTGAAAAATAAATAAGGGACACCTCATCAACAGGGCCGGCCGACCCCATTGCCTTCACCCTGCTGTGGTTTTTTTGAGTCCCTATTTTTTTTTCTAAGTGAAACGATTTCCTAACTATTTGACTCGAACCTGAATTGAATTAGATGCATATTTTTGAATGCCATGAACACATGGAAAACAAATTGTTATCCAGCAATTCACTTTAATACAAAATAACAAAATGAACTGAATTAAATAAGTATCTTTCTGAAACAGAAACCTGTCCTGCTTAACTTAAAATTGTATAAATTAATATAAGTCATGTAATATAAGATACAGGTAATATGATATAAGAAAGCAGAACATCCATTCTGTAATAGTGCACATTTTTAGTGCAGTAACAAAAGTGCAAACAGAAAGTCTGTAGAAAACTTGCCTCAAAGACATGACTGTAGCTACAGTCATGGCTTTCCATTGGCATTTTAGGACTATTTTCTGACTCTCACAGTACGGGACAAAGTTTGTCCCTTTTCAGCTCAATACGGGACAGGTACTTTAGTTTATAAATATGGGACGATTCTGTTTTTCAAGGGACGGGTGGCAACCCTAGCGTGTGGGCGGTAAAATGGCTCATCAAACATAACACATTACAGGCATTACATTCCCGGAGCGTCTCTTTAAAACTTTACCCGCACTACAGAGTGTCTAATGCAATATCAACTATTGTTTATTTATTTTATGCACTATGTTTTACCACACATGTGGGAGATGGAGGGGTCTGGTTGGGACTTTTCTAGCCCTGCTCTACATTTTAAGGAACATCCAGCACCTCTAACGCAGGAGCAACTTCATCCATCATTCACACTGACTTTTATGCATCTTTTTCTGGGTCTAAACTGCTTTTTCCTTCATGGAAGACTCGGACAAACACGAGGGGGCTTGGAAATTCACCAGGGACCACTAGCATGCTCATCAGACCCTGGAGGACATCGGTTATCAGCAGTACTAAAGTTGTAAAAAAAGAATCGGGGGATGGTGGATTTTATCATATGGGGACAGATAATTAGTGCTGATTACAAATAATATAATATATTACATTAATAGAAGTGACCAAAACACCTGCAGAAATACTGCAGGAATGACATAGCAGCAGTTAAATGCAGCCTTCTGTAAGCTTTAAATATCCACTGGGCTTACATCAAATACATCAAAACACAACAATAAAAAACACTTTTCTGAACTTATCAATATGACTCTGTCCTTCACAGGATAAGTAACATGGATCACTGCAAAAACTCACAATCTTAAGAATATTTGTCTTATTTCTGGTTAAAATGTCTCATTTTAGTAAAAAAAATCTCATTACACTTAAAACAAGACTCATCACTGGAAAAAACAACAATTTTCACCTGTTTCAAGTAGATTTTCACTTGTAATAAGTAGAAAAATCTGCCAGTGGAACAAGATTTTTTTGCTTGTAATGAGAAGATAAATCTTGTTCCACTGGCAGATTTTTCTACTTATTTCAAGTGAAAATTTATTTGAAACAGGTGAAAATTGTCAAGTAAGTTATTTTTCTGGTGTTATTTTTCTGGTGATAACTCTAAATGTTGAAATAGCAGTAAAACCACATTCATTGATGAAATGACATAAGGGATGGAAAGGGGGGATGGCAGTTTTACAGGGGGGATGATTTGGACCGTTTTTATTTCAGGGGGGATGATTTGGACCGTTTTTATTTCAGGGGTGATGATTTGGACCGTTTTTATTTCAGGGGGGATGATTTGGACCGTTTTTATTCCCCCCTCCAATGTGAGGGTCAACCGGCTCCTTATCTTGGGATGTGAGTCTAGTCCTCTAAACGTGAGTTAGCGGACCCTCCCCACACGTCTTACCTTCCAGGTGTTGCACTTTATTCAGGTCCTGGATATTTCAATAACTGTGTCCACTACTGATGATTTGTTAGAAACTGTATTTTTTCAGTGTTGATTACAAATGTATAAAATACCTGATTGATTTGCGGCCAAAGTTCAGATCACATCCACCTGAGTTTACGTTTGTTTGAATTAAGAACAGAAATAAAATGTAGGCTCTTAATTAATGTCATTGCTACGGAAGAGTGTTAGGGCCAAGCAAGAGGAAAATAAAAATTATATTTTATGGAGGAAGATTTTTTTTTCATTATGCACTTCGAGAAAAAAGGCAAAATGTTGAGAAAAAAGTTGAAATGTTGAGAAAAAAGGCAAAATTTTGACTTTATTCGTGAAATTGTATTTCAACATTAATCTCGACATTTGGACTTTTTTCTCGAAGTGCACAATAAAAAAAAAAATCTTCCCCTCTCAAATACTTTTTCTCCTGCATGGCCCCAATACTCTTCCGTCCATTGCAACCATCTGTGTGGGACAGTTTCCTTGAGAAGAGGGAGGCGTCTTCACTTTTATCCTCCCTCCACCCCCCTCTGATGGAAAATGTCCCTCGCTCCAAAACCTGATTTGATGTCCAATAATTGGTTCTTGGTTCTGAATCAGAGCTTCCTGTGGAGCTGCATCAGCTCTTTTCTGTCACATCACCTGCTCTGGATAAACCGATGGGGATGTGATGCTGACTGGAGAGTCTCATTTTGAGCGGGTTTTAAGGCCAGGGACACACAAAGATGCATGGGGTTATTGATCTTTAATGATTGTTTTTTGCTCCCAGACAGGTACAGTTGGACACTTTTAAGTTGATCTCCCGTCGCATTCTCCGCAGCTCCTGCTGACCTCCAACAAATTAAACAAATAAAACTTTACTTTTCTTCTACAAGATACACTCACGCTAACAAAACTCCACTCAACTATCACAACACGCTATGGCGTGTTTGTGATGAGAACAGCTTCATGGCCACTGTTTTCCCACAGGCGATTTTTGACGCTTTCAGTGTGAATCCAGGGTAAAGTTGAGATTTTTCAACTTCAAATTGACGCTCTGGACGCCTCCAACGCCTCCGTGGCCTCCGACGCTTCTCGCAGCGCTTTCATAGACAATGAATGAATGAATGGCCTGACGCCTGAGGCGCTTTCAGTGTGAATCCAGGGTTAAAGTAGGTGAAGTTCATGTGAGTGCAGCAGCCTGTCTGCAGCTGGAGCGGGGCCAGCACCACTTCAGACCAGCACCACTGATGTGTGGAGCTGTTGGGAGGTTTGTGACGGTTTTCAATCAGGTCTAGTCTGCGTTACACATCGTGTAGCTTGATCTGTAACTCTGTAATGTCTGAAAGCAAGAACAAAGTTGTTGATTTCTTTGTCTCGCCACAATTAGATGTGAAAGTTGTTCAGTTACTGGACCTTGAACAACCAAACTGAAACAAAGAAATCCACTTTTTGATCAAGTCTTGGTTGTCAAACGGTTAGAAAGACAGCCAGCAAAGCCCCAGCCCTGGTTGGTGTACACTTCAAATCAAATCAATCTTTATTTGTATAGCGCTTTTCATACAAAATAAAAAAATGCAACACAAAGCGCTTTACATAAAACATAAAACTTAATAGTTAACTTTTACACCATATTCTTCACCTGTAGCTATATTATACATCTGGGCTGATGTGGACATACAGTAGCATAGGAGGATATTTCAGTTGCTAGTATGGTTGGCTGTCTGTACAGTCATGCAAGTTCAATTTTAAACTTGAAATCAAAGCATTTAGTTTTTTTCATATAAAATAAATACATTTCTATGCAGTTTAGAAGTTTTGGGGATGTCCCTTTTTTTTGGCTCCTGCACTGCTGGAATCGGGGCGTCCCTTATTTCTATTTCTGAAAGGTGGCAACCCTAAAGGGTTTCCTCCACAGAGATCATCCCGGCCCACAGGGGGGGCCTCCACAGGGGGGGGCCTCCACAGGGGGGGGCCTCCACAGGGGGGGGGGGGGGGGCTCCACAGGGGGGGCCTCCACAGGGGGGGGGCCTCCACAGGGGGGGCCTCCACAGAGATCATCCCGGCCCACAGGGGGGGCCTCCACAGGGGGGGGCCTCCACAGGGGGGGCCTCCACAGGGGGGGCCTCCACAGGGGGGGCCTCCACAGGGGGGGGCCTCCACAGGGGGGGCCTCCACAGAGACCATCCCCACAGCGGTGAAGCCGTGGTGCAGAGCTCCACCACCATCCAGGCCAGAACCACCCCCAGGACGACCCCCTGCAGGCCAGAGTCACTCCCAGCATGGAGGCTCCCCATGAGGAAACACTGGAGATAAAAGCTACAAGAAAGCAGGGGAAGATAGGCTATGAAGTTAAAATACACACTAAAAGAGTTTAAAAGTATAACATAAAATCCTAAAAGTAGGTCTAGAAAGCAAGACTTTAGAAACTAAGAAAATAAAACAATAGAATGTATAAAATAGACCATAAATAATGTAACGTGAGGGTTGGATATTCAGACACTTTTCATGAGAGGAAACAGCAGACGTGAGAGAGTTTCAGCAGAACTTTTACTCAAGCTCCCGGCATCAGAAATCACCATGACAACAACTTCCTTCTTTCTGACCCCATGTGACTAAACCAACCAATCAGGAGCCAGGAATGACCTAGACCAAAGGTCTGCAAACCAAAATGTTTTAGAGCCATATTGGACCAAAAACACAAAAAACAAATATGTCTGGAGCCGCAAAAAATGAAAAGTCTTGTATCAGAATTAGAATGAAGGCAACACATGCTGCATGTTTCTTAGTTATAACTGGGGGAAGATTTTCGAAATGTCGAGAAAAAAGTCGAAATGTCAAGATTAATGTTGAAGTACAATCTTGAGAAAAAAATCATTAAAAAAGTCGAAATGTTGAGAAAAAAGTTGAAATTTTGTGAAAGAAGTCGAAACGTTGAGATTAATGTTGAAATCTTTGTTAACAGAAATGTTGAAATGTAATATTTATTCTACACATTTTTACAGCATTGGAAAACGTTCAGAATGTTTGTGTCATGTTTGTCCTCCTACAGAAACCACATTAACACAAAAAATATATTTCCCTCCCCCATCGATTTCCATTTTCAAACATTGTTGAAAAAGCTCCAGGAGCCACTAGGGCGGCGCTAAAGAGCCACATGCTGCTCTAGAGCCGTGGGTTGCTGATCCCTGCCCTAGACCGAGGCAAACGTACTGTAAGAAGGTAAAACCAAATAAATACATTCAAGAGAGGGTTTTAACTGTTACATAAACGTTGTAAATATATTTCCTTGGTAAATTAACTTCACCTTTAAATCTTACAATAACGACTAAAAGATTTAAATGTAACATTGTGATAAAACAATGAGATAATAAAACAGGATAAACTAAACTAAAGATTAATATAAAACAGAGTAGTAAGATCCAATCAAAATAGGGGTGAGCATAGAAAATGATAAAGAGTTAAATGAGTCAGTTAAAAGCCTGATTAAAGAGATGGGACTTGAGCCTCTTTTTAAAAACATCAACGTTCTCTGCAGCCCTGAGGTTCCTGAGGTTCTCCTGAGGTTCTCCTGAGGTTCCTGAGGTTCCTGAGGTTCTCCTGAGGTTACTGAGGTTCCTGAGGTTCCCCTGAGGTTCCTGAGGTTCCTGAGGTTCTCCTGAGGTTACTGAGGTTCCTGAGGTTCCCCTGAGGTTCCTGAGGTTCCTGAGGTTCTCCTGAGGTTACTGAGGTTCCTGAGGTTCCCCTGAGGTTCCTGAGGTTCTCCTGAGGTTCTCCTGAGGTTCCTGAGGTTCTCCTGAGGTTCCTGAGGTTCCTGAGGTTCTCCTGAGGTTCCTGAGGTTCCTGAGGTTCTCCTGAGGTTCCTGAGGTTCCTGAGGTTCCCCTGAGGTTCCGGGAGGCTGTTCCACAATCGGGGACCATAATAACTGAATGGTTCTAACTTTTGTTATGGTTAAAAGGCCGGATGAGCTCAGGGTCCGCAAGGGTCCATAGGGGAAAAGTAGTGCAGACAAATAAGAAACCCCAAGACCATTAAGACACTTAAAGGAGCACGAGGCTCCTTTTAAGAAATGAGACTCTCTAGCGCCACCCTTCACCACGACGGCCGTCGGGGGTACTGCAGCCAACAGTGAAGCCGGCACGGGAGAACGGGGAGAACGTGCATGCAGCGTCATGTGACGTCACATCCACAGGACAGCGCGGGAAATTCCGGCCCAGAATTGCAGCACATTTTGCAGCACACAGCCTGTTCAAGGCAACGGAGAGATACACTAGAGGAAACATTCTTTTGGGTTTGGAACGCTTCATCTGACATTATTACTAGAAAACTTAAAACGTATACGAATTTTTTTCATAAATCCTGCCTCAATCCTGCCTCAAGCTCCTTTAAATGAGTCAGTTAAAAGCCTGATTAAAGAGATGGGACTTGAGCCTCTTTTTAAAAACATCAACGTTCTCTGCAGCCCTGAGGTTCTCCTGAGGTTCTCCTGAGGTTCTCCTGAGGTTCTCCTGAGGTTCTCCTGAGGTTCTCCTGAGGTTCTCCTGAGGTTCCTGAGGTTCTCCTGAGGTTCCTGAGGTTCTCCTGAGGTTCCTGAGGTTCTCCTGAGGTTCCTGAGGTTCTCCTGAGGTTCTCCTGAGGTTCTCCTGAGGTTCCTGAGGTTCTCCTGAGGTTCTCCTGAGGTTCTCCTGAGGTTCTCCTGAGGTTCCTGAGGTTCTCCTGAGGTTCTCCTGAGGTTCACCTGAGGTTCCTGAGGTTCTCCTGAGGTTCTCCTGAGGTTCTCCTGAGGTTCCTGAGGTTCTCCTGAGGTTCCTGAGGTTCTCCTGAGGTTCTCCTGAGGTTCTCCTGAGGTTCCTGAGGTTCTCCTGAGGTTCTCCTGAGGTTCTCCTGAGGTTCTCCTGAGGTTCCTGAGGTTCTCCTGAGGTTCTCCTGAGGTTCACCTGAGGTTCCTGAGGTTCTCCTGAGGTTCTCCTGAGGTTCTCCTGAGGTTCCTGAGGTTCTCCTGAGGTTCCTGAGGTTCTCCTGAGGTTCCTGAGGTTCTCCGGGAGGCTGTTCCACAATCAGGGACCATAATAACTGAATGGTTCTAACTTCTGGTATGGTTAAAAGGCCAGCACCGGAGGAGCTCAGGGTCCGTGAGGGTCGATAGGGTAAAAGTAGTGCAGACAAATAAGAAACCCCAAGACCATTAAGACACTTAAAAACTAGTAAAAGAACCTCAAAATGGACCCTGAAGCGCACGGGGAGCCAATGCAGCGATTTTCAAACAGGTGTAATGTGCTCCCGCCCTCTGGTCGTCGTCAGCACGCGTGCGGCTGAGTTCTGTAATAATTGTAGGTTGTACATGTTCTTTTTGGAAGACCAGAGAGCAGGGCGTAACAATTAAAACTGAACACTTCTTGTACGAGACACACTCACGCTAACAACTCTCCAATTAACAGTCAAAACACGCTACGGCGTGTTTGTGATGGGAACGGCTTCAGGCCACTGTTTTCCCACAGTTACGGCAACTAGCAGAGTTAAAGTAGGTCAAGTTCCTGTGACTGCAGCAGCCTGTCTGCAGCTGGAGCGGGGCCAGCACCACCTCATACCAGCACCACTGGTGTGTGGAGCTGTTTGTGGTTTGTGACGGTTTTCAATCAGGTCTAGTCTGAGTTACACACCGTGTAGCTTGATCTGTAACTCCGTAATGCGCAAAAGCAAAAACAAAGTTGTTGATTTCTGTGTCTCGCCACAGTTAGATGTGAAAGTTGTTCAGTTACTGGACCTTGAACAACCAAACTGAAACAAAGAAACCCACTTTTTTTTTAAACATGTTTCTTTATTGGGTAATCCATGTAAATTATATTACACAATAAACATTTCTTTTAAAGGGTTCGACAGAATACCCCGTTTTATATTTTACCATACACACAAAAAAAATAAATAAATAAAATATTAAAAAAAAATAAAAAATAAAATAAATAAGGACACAAAACAGAACAAACACCCCAAAACACACACACACTGCAAAATACGTAATTATAAACAGGTCCCAAAGTAAGTACCAATTACCAATCAAACTCTGACTGAAGACAATAATAATAGGAAAAATAAAGTAATAAACTAAAATACAGGACACGCAAAACACCAGCAACAAAAAAATTTAAAAATTAAAATAAATTAAAAAAACAAAATAAGATAAATAAATAAAAATTAAAATAAACTGACATAAGAGGAACCCTAAAAAAAATTAGACATGGTTAGCAATATCATACTTCCCTGTAATTAAGTTAAATCAGATTAAATTAAGAAACCCACTTTTTGATCAAGTCTTGGTTGTCAAACGGTTAGAAAGACAGCCCAGCAAAGCCCCAGTCCTGGTTGGTGTACACTTATTGCTATAAGGCAGGAAAACCTTTAAGCACAGAAACTGTTATTCAGCAGACAACAAAAGAATGCTATTTGTAGTGATTTCATTGAACCCCCATCAGTCATCTCCAGTGCTGGAGGGAGGGTGAGAGCAAGCCTTTGTAACGGCTGTAAGCCCTTAAACTGCACCGCTCAGGCTTAAAGTATTCCGGATCTCCGGTGTATGAGTTTTTTGTTTGTTTTTCTTTTCTCGGCGTGCAGAGTTTGACTGCTTTTTGCTTCAGCACTTCTGCTGGAACTAGAAGATGTCCTGCAGTCTTATGAAACCGCCACTCCCCCCCCTCACCATCCTCAACAGCACTGTCTCCACCTCAGACTCCTTCAAGTTCCTGGGATCCACCATCTCCCGGGACCTGAGTGGTCCACCCACATCAACTCCGTCAGGAAGAAGGCGCAGCAAAGGTTGTACTTCCTGCGTCAGCTCAGGAAGTTTAACCTCCACAGCAGCTGCTGATCACATTCTACACTGCCATCATCCAGTCTGGTTTGGATCAGCCACCAAACTGGACAGAACAGACTGCAACGGACAATCAGGTCTGCAGAGAGGATAGTTGGGACTAACCTCCCATCTATCCAGGACCTGTACCGGTCCAGGACCAGGAAACGGGCAGGTTGAATCTCTGCAGACCCCTCACACCCAGGACCAGGACCAGGACCAGGACCAGGACCAGGACCAGGACCAGGACCAGGACCAGGACCAGGACCAGGACCAGGACCAGGACCAGGACCAGGACCAGGACCAGGACCAGGACCAGGACCAGACCCCTCACACCCAGGACACAGTCTGTTCCAACTCCTCCCCTCCTCCCCCTACAGAGCACTGTGCGCCAGAACCTCCAGACACAGGGACAGTTTCTTCCCCCAAGCGGTTGCTCTGATGAACTCCCACAAATAATAAGTCTCAGAGAAACCAAACACGTGCAAAAATCATCTAGCACCTTCCTTGACAACCATGTCTGCCTCACTCAGCTGCACCCCTCACTATATGTGTATTTCTTTGTATAATTTGTATAATCTTTTGTATATTTTTTGTATAATTGCCCTGTAAAATTGTAAATAGGTTATGTTTATTTTTATTCAGAACTGTCCCTTTTTCTTTTTTTCTTTTCTTTTCTCTCTCTACCTCAAACATCTGCACCTTAAATGTTTATACTGTTTATTCTGTATCTTTGTTTTATTGCTTATTTTATTTTATCACCAAAGAGCGAAACTACCGGAGTCAAATTCCTCGTTGGACAATGTTCGAACCTGGAAACCAATAAAGATGATTCTGATTCTGATTCTGATTCTGATTTTGAGATTGAGTGGAGTTTTCTACTGGACAATTGTGTCGTTATGAAGGGAAAGAGGACTGGACTTGAGACACAAGTTAGAATATATATATATATATATATATATATATATATATATATATATATATATATATATATATATATATATTTTGATCTTTTACTGAATTAAATGGTTGCTAATACCGTATTTTCGCGACCATACGGCGCGCCGTGTGGAAAGGCGCAGCCTCAGTTATGTGTGCCATTTCTGTGTTTAACACACACACACACACGGCGCACCGAACGAAAAGGTGCCGTCTACACACAAGCATACAAGTGTGCATATTTAAAAATAGAGCGGGAGCAAAATTGAGTTTTAAACAGGCCTTGAATTTTTTTAAAACAAGCTTCTGATTGTTTTTGCTAAATAGATAGAAATTCAGCCTCTGAGCCATGTCTTTATCTTCCCATTCTCTAACATCATTATCTATGCAGGATTCTGAGTGGGCGGGGCTATGATAATGAGGCTCTGTGCTGATTGGCTGCCTGAATGACACGATACACCGCTACAAAAACATGGAGGAAGCTCCGGCCTGTGGAGTTAGTTGTGGGCGTGATTTCACGCATCGGAGGCCAACCTATGTAAATCACATTTTGGTTACGTAACAACAGGAGCAGAATCTTATTGGCTCGTAGATCCACATCACACTGGACAGCTCATCCGGGCGGCTGTACAGACACTGCAGAATTTGGTTGCTTTCCTCCTTCTCTGAGTTGGCAGGCTGAGACCACTTTATATATGTTAAAGCAAGAAAAACCTGTTTTTCATAATAGGTCTCCTTTAAGGTTTTTCTCCCACTAGTTTTTACCTGCCATGGTTTATGTAAATGTTTATGTAATAATTGCTCGGGGGTCATGTTTTAGGTCTCTGGAAAGATCCTATTACAACTTCTGTTGTAATAGATGCGATATAAATAAAATTGAATTGAATTGATTAGTCAATGTGTGATGGGATCATTGAATGGAGAAACATTATTGCTGCACTGTCAGTCAATGAGTTCCTTATTTGTCTGAAGTTTGCCAAGCCATATTTAACAGAGTTACACACTTTCTTGATGTGCTTCCTGAAGGAGAGTTTCAGCTCAGAGAGAGAGAGAGAGGGTTTCAGCTCCGGCATTAGCATCGCAGGTTTCAAGTTTC
Source organism: Cololabis saira (assembly GCF_033807715.1). NCBI lineage: Eukaryota > Metazoa > Chordata > Actinopteri > Beloniformes > Belonidae > Cololabis > Cololabis saira. The sequence continues at coordinate 4,187,385 of NC_084599.1, read as the reverse complement.
AAGTTTCAAGTTTCAAGTTTCAAGTTTATTCATACAAAGCCATTTAAAATAAACGTATACAATTGTGACCATTCAAACATCTATAATGGTCCTTTGGCCTGTATGAATGGGTCCCCCAGAGTAAGCTGTTGAAAGCTTTTGGGAGGGGTCCAAAGTTCATGAAAGAAAAATGAAATTTACAGTGCAATGTGGTACCGTGGGAACATGAGAACAGTAAACATTACAATACATACAATCAAACACAAATACATACAATCATTCATCCAGTCATCCCAATATCTCCGTCATGTAGCAAGGGTATTTTATAAATAAGTAGACAGTAAATTTACTTTTAGATTTCTTTTAAAAATGGAGAGAGAACAGCGTCTTCAGGTCGTCATCAAGTCTGTTCCAGATCTGAGGCCCTGCAGACAACACTCACCAGTGCAGCGTAAACGCCGTTGTTTACCTGTTATGAGGATTTTGCCGGTCAGCCCAGCTAAACCGGCTAGCTGTGACTGACATATAGAAGGCGTGTCCCAGCTCACTTCCCAGCTCCGTTGGTTTTGGCCCACCTGAAACACTTCAGAGCGAATGTCAGGAAGCGTAGCGTCGCAGGGGGTGGGTACACTCAGTGTTGCCAACTCCTCAGTAAGGAAAGTCACTATTGGCTGTCCCAAAAGTCGCTAGAAGTCGCTAAATAACGTCATCACCTAATTTGAATAATTGGCAATTTGCATATAACTGTAATGGACGCTGTAGGAGAGAGGAATAACGTCGTGGGAGAGACAAAAGTGAGTAAAAAACACCCTAAATATGTTTAGAACTACAAATGTACTAAAATAATTTCAACATTAACAACATTTAATGATTTTAATGCTTTTTAGATCGACATTACACACATCAGTTTTGTCCTGTATTGTTAAATGTTAGGCTATAACAGCAAATTTAATCAAACCTTTGTTTGGTTTATTACACACACACACACACACACACACACACACACACACACACACACACACACACACACACACACACACACACACACACACACACACACACACACACACACACACACACACACACACACATATAGTCACTTAGTCACATGCATACACACACACACACACACACGCATGATCATATACATACACACACACACACACATAGGCATACACACTGGCTTGTTCACCTGCATGCTGGCTCTCTAGTTTTTGGGTTTAGGTAGCGGTAGCGATAGCTTAGCTCAAACTGCGACGATCAGATCTCAAGATTTAGGTCGATTGCTGTTATTGTTTTGGCTGGCTCCGTGCCGGTTTCGTGTTTTGTTTGTGGTTTTTTGTTGCAGATTTCCAGTGCTTGACGTGTGTCTCTGTGTGTTCCTGCTTCCTGGATTGGCAGTGGATGTCGTCACCCCCCACACACACTGGGTTTGTATGTGTATATTTATGTATGTGTACGCATATGTGTGCGTATATATCAATCATTAATATGTGTGCAGACAAGGTAAAAAAAAAAAAAAAAAAAAAATTTATCAAAAGATTGTTATGTAGGGTGAAATTACTAGCTCTACAACCAACCCTCCTCCTTTATCCGGGCTTGGAACCGGCAAAGTGACCCAAAAGAAAAAAGAAACGTTTAAATTTACATCCCGCTCTGCAAGCCAGCGGCAGTCTGGACGTGGAGTGGTGAGGGTCTCCTCTCTGCTCTGCTCTGCCCATCAGATAAGTCTCCAATAACACCAGAAAAAGTGGCTAGATTTGTCGCTAGTCGCTTTTTTGAAAAAAAAGTCGCTATAGGGGTCTGAAAAGTCGCTAAATCTAGCGACAAAGTCGCTAAGTTGGCAACACTGGGTCCAGCTCGTCCTCCGTCTGTGGTCAGAAGAGCCAGTGACCTGGCACGGCCCTCACGGGTGAGGACAGAGCTGAATGCCCCCTGGGCAACATCTGGAGCACATAATAAAGCTGTGCAATAAATGTGTGCAGAAACAGCTGAACTCTAATGATTCAGGACGACTGGGACTTAGGAAGATCAAGCAACTGAAACAGAAGAACAGACTTTTGTGTAGTTCATATTTTTGCGTTGCATTATACTGCGGATCAGGAGGTGAAAGTCAACCATGGTAGTATTGATAAAACAGTTGACTTCAGCAGGGTGAGGGCATTGAATCACACTTTTACACAAACATGAGAGTAAACATGTGACAAACTACACAATAGTCCGATGGCTCACCTGGGCAAGCTCCGTAAAAGAACATGGACCCGAGAGCACAGATTCAGGAATGAACATCTCAGATGCAGACTGGACGGCGCCTCTGGCGTTTGCTGTTGATGTCACTGCACGTTAGTTAGCTTTATACCACAGTCTGTGTGAATACTCTATTCTGATTGGCTGGCAGGTGTACATAAAAAGTGATAACCTACACCTAGAAAACAAGTTTGGTCAAATTGCCTGATAACTTTAATATCATTGCGCTGGATCAACTGCCAGGTGGTAACCACGGCAACCGAGATTCAGAGAAGAAGAGGCAGCTACCGCAGGACGGAGACATGAGTGATTTTGTAATTTCTTTTAATTTATTTGGTGAATTTAACAATTTTGATGACTGGGATGCAGAATAGGAGAGAAAAGAAAATAGCCAAGCGGAGCTGAGCGGACTAGAATATCTCCTGTTACCAAGGAAACTGAGTTATTGCTTGTTAAGAAACTTTGTAACTTACCAGGTTACAACGGCTGCAGACGAGATATTAAATAGCCGCTCAGCCACTCAGCTGTGGCTGGTTATAAAACTAATGATTTACACTGAAAACACATTAATGCATGAATAACTTATTTAATATTTATGTTTTTTGATAAGTGACCGTGGTATAAGCATTATCCCTTACAAATACCACGCTGAAAGGAAAAGGCCTCTGCCTGGGAAATGCCTGGTGATGGTTTACCCTGCTCTCACTACAGATCACAATGTCATCTTCAAACATCATGGTCCATGGAGATTCCTGTCTGACCCGGTGTGTCAGTCTGTCTTTCACCATAGCAACCAAGAAGGTTGGTCCTGGCTGGCCCTGGCTGCAGTCCCACCTCCACCTCTGATTGCTCTGTCACACCTACAGCACTGCTCACCACCACCGTACAGCTCTCATACACGTCCTTTACAGACTGCCGGAAAATAAGCTTAAGAGAGACAAATGGATCGCTGCAATTCACAGAAACAACTGGATTCCAGACACCGAAACGTGAATTTGTGGTTCCCATTTTGTACCAGGTAATTTTGGATTTTTGGGTAGCTAACGTTAAACGATCAAATCATAAAGTTCAGTGTCCTCATCACTTTAATTTCTACAACAAATCCTGCCTTGAAGTCGGACCAAGCGTCAACACTTTTGTAAGCCTTCAAGCTTTGCTTCATGTATTTCCCCGGCGTAGAAATTAAGTACATATAAATATCAGGAAACTCGATTCATGGCCAAAAATTAACGTCCACTGGTTCTTGGGGTAACTGTACCAAATATTCATGTCCATGGACCACTGGTTCTTGGTAACTGTACCAAATATTAATGTCCATGGACCACTGGTTCTTGGTAACTGTACCAAATATTAATGTCCATGGACCACTGGTTCTTGGTAACTGTACCAAATATTAATGTCCATGGACCACTGGTTCTTGGTAACTGTACCAAATATTAATGTCCATGGACCACTGGTTCTTGGTAACTGTACCAAATATTAATGTCCATGGACCACTGGTTCTTGGTAACTGTACCAAATATTAATGTCCATGGACCACTGGTTCTTGGTAACTGTACCAAATATTAACGTCCATGGACCACTGGTTCTTGGTAACTGTACGGGTCACTGTCAAGTCCAGCTGCCTTTAATTTAAGCTGATAATCGGCGTTACCCCGTCTTCTCCACTATGGCAGCTGTTTTTGCCACTCAGTGCGAGTGAGGAGGCTGGTCCAGTGGGGAAGTGACTTCAATGCATCTATACACAATGCAGCTTCCTCTGACCTTACTTTTCCATGAACATCCCCGAGGCAAATACTCCACCTCCACAGATTTCCATGTTAAAGTGAGCTTTCAAGATGATATGAAGACGTCAAAGCAGTCGAGAGAGAAATCCTCATGACCTCTCGTACAGTAAAGGAACTGAACCCAGTGATGATCACCATGAATTCATCGATCCGCAGCCTGGCAAAGGGCTGGGAGAGTACCTTCATTCAGTATCACCGCTGAATTTTCATTCCTCATTCAAAGAGTAAAACTTTACATCCGTAAGCAAGCGGGGTCAGAGATCGACCTAAATATGTGGACAAACTTTCTCAGTGATGGAGTTTAACGAATCCAGAGCCCTCTGATGTTGCAAGAAATTTGAATATCGAAATTTGAATATAGTAGCATGTAGAGCTGAGTATCATCACTGACCTCCCGATATGATACGATTCCGATACACTAGGTCCCAAGTCCATACGATTTCCGATACGATTCGATATCGATATTCTAGTTATTTATTTATTTTTTTTTAAATATCTTTTTATTATTTTATAATAGGAGCCCCGACAAACATTGACAAAACAAAACAAGAAAAAAAAACAATTAGACGCAGACAATGGTTAATAAATACAGTGAATATATATACAGTGAATACATGAGATAACAGCAACATTTTGACAAATGGTCAACTCATTTAGTGAGTCATGTCAGTCCATATTTTCTAGTTATAATACCAATTTTGTTGGTATTACTTTGGCAATGGAAGGGATTCTCAAAAAAAAAAAAATCAAGGGGCACGTTGGCGCAGCTGGTAGTGCAGCTGCCTCACAGCTCCTCCAGAAGGTCCTGGGTTCAATTCCTGCCGGGAATGCTGTGGGCATTGAATGCGTGTTAGTTCCCCCATGACTTCAGCACCCACACCCTGGGTGGGGTTGGTGAAAGGGCCTTTCTGTGTGAAGTTTGCATGTTCTCCCCTTGTTCCCTTGGGTAGCTAATGTGAGCTAGCCTCACAAAAACATGCAGCAGACCGAAACGTGATCCTTCCACGCGCTACGTCCGGCCAGAGAAACCCCACCCTGTCTGGTGAACAGAAGCGGCCTGCTCACTCCTCAGGTTAAGGAGGAGACCTGAGCTCAGTGCAGAGACCTGCCGGGGTTGGTAGAGAGAAGAATGTCCAGGACTGGGGGATAAACTGGGGTGGCAGTAGCTCAGGTGGTAGAGCGGGTCGTCCAATGATCGGAAGGTCGGCGGTTCGAATCCCGCTCTGTCCCAGTTTGCTGTCGTAGTGTCCTTGGGCAAGACACCTTACCCAGCTTGCCCCGTGTGAATGTGTTTGAATGTTGGTGGTGGTTGGAGGGGCCGTTTGGCGCAATATGGCAGCCACGCTTCTGTCAGTCTGCCCCAGGGCAGCTGTGGCTACAAATCTAGCTACCACCAGTGAGGATGTGTATGAATGAATAATGATTTCTGTAAAGCTCGCTATATAAAACCAAGTCATTATTATTATTTATAAAATGAGGAAAAAAACGGAATTAAAAAATAGATACATGGATTTATGTATCGATAATCGTTCCTACACATGTATATCGATAAAATATCGATATATCGATATTTTTGGACAATGTCAGTTTTCTTCTGGCCTGTGCTGTACGTACAGTACAGACCAAAAGTTTAGACACACCTTCTCATTCAAACAAATGGGGAAGCCTGTCTAGACTTTTGGTCTGTGCTGTATCTCTTTGAGCGTTCCCTATATATGTAATGTAATATGTAATGTAGATGTGTAACGTTCCCTAGATACGTAACATAGGTCAGACCCTGAGGGCCTTAGCTACCTATCTAGACGGCACAGCAGACACACCTGTGAGAGGCATGACGGTATGTGAAAGGCTGTACATAAGACCGACGGAAACAGGAGGAGGGGGTAGCTGGGGTTGGGAGGTAGGAGTGGTGTGCAGCTGTATTCAAATTACATATGCTTTGGAGGGAGAAAGAACAGCTTCAGAACAGGCTTGCCAAGGCTTGTATCCAGCCCTGGGCTCCCAGACGGAAGACCCTAGAAGCTCCGGTCCACCGCCGCGCCGCCGCCCCCATGGCTCCGCGCTCGCTCCCAGAGCTGACCCTGCTGACCCTGCTGCTCCTGCCAATGCTGCTCCTGGTGAGTACTGGCCCTGAAGGCTAGTTCCACTTCCAGAAGGTCTAGATGACGCGCCGGCAGTGGAGCAATCCATTCAGAGCATAGACCTTATAGAACAGGGATGACTTTCATCAACTTTCATCATGTAACTTGATCATGAAAATTAACATTTGAATGCATTTTTGTCGGTCTACTACTGGTACTTGGCTAGTACTCCCACATAGGTGTTGTGTTGTTGTTGTAGAGTTGACCCCAACCCCTCCCCCCACACACACACACACACACCTCGACCCCGCAGTGTGCTCCAGTGTGTGTAAATGAAAAATATGATGAAAAGCAATTTAATCAGTCTGGTCAAGATTAAAAAGGAAAGGCAAGAGAGCTGAATGATTTATTGTTATTGAATATTGAACATGCAGACGGGGAAGGTTTTTACATTTCTGCTCTGCAGCTACAGTTTGTGCTGCTGTAACCCATTAAAAAAAAGAAGTAAAGTCGCCTTGTTTTCTGTTTAGACGCCATAGATTGAAGTGCTATTTAGAGCAGTGGTTCCCAACCTTTTTTCCTTGTTCCCCCCCTACTTGTGTCTAAGACCAGCCCCCCGACCCGTACGTACTAGCAGCAAAAGAGTAAAGTGATTCGTTACAAACCTTTAATTGAAAAGGTGAACATTAATTATGTTTTTTTGATACGTTTCTCTTTGGTTTACCCTGTATACATATGACTTTGTGTTTCTCACCTTCATTTTGTGTCACCAATGTATAAAATACGCACAGAAAATAATTGCAAAGACATAAAATAATTTCTGAAAAATGTCTCTTTTAATATGAGAGAAAAAGGTTTACAATTTTTCCTTTAACAACCTGTCGGAGTAGTAGTATGATTAAATGTTGAATAATGATAATATTAATAATAATAAGTTTTTATAAAAAAAAAAAGTGAATACGTTTTTATCCTGCTCAATAACTTAGACATATATTTTGGTCATTTTAAAATACTACGTGGGTTTATACAGACTTGGATTACAGTATTCAATTAGGTGTGTTATTATGATTTTTTATTTATTTAACATGCGCAAATATAATTTTTACAACTGCATATCCTCAAAGCAGACAAAGTTTCGCGCCCCCCCAGAGATCGCAGGCGCCCCCCCAGGGGGGGCCCGGACCCCAGGTTGGGAGACACTGATTTAGAGGACTGTAAATGTGGATGTAGTACAACGGAGAAGCTTGTTCAGGTTGTGTAACTATTGGAAATGTGATACGGTCTTCACATACAGTACAGACCAAAAGTTTGGACACACCTTCTCATTCAAACAAATGGGGACGTGTGTCCAAACCTTTGGTCTGTACTGTATGTGGGATAACTGCTCTACGGTATTTACCGGTACTGTGGAAAAGCAGTTGTAAAGAGCTTTCAACAAGCATGGAAGAACTTCAACGTATCCAACATTTGTTGGCCTGAAGGTTCCTTACATGCTTTATTTGTTTGTTTCCTTGCTTCTTTTGTTTTTAACTTGTCAACCTTTCACACCACCGGTTAAACTGTCAATTTTAAAGAAGAAAATGCAAAGAGAGAGAGCTTTTATGAGCTTTTGTGTGTGTGTGCAAGAGTAAGGCGAGTGTTTAAAGTGCTGGGGTTGTCTTGTTTGGTGCAGCTGTGATCATTGCCCCTGAGCTGTTTCACACCCGCATTCTCTGGTCTTTGGTAGGACTCCACAGTAGAGCCCTGCGCGGGACTGTTTATTCATCCCGCTGTATTTCTGACCATTACCGCCCGCACCTGCAGTGTTTATACCCACTCCCGCCCGCTCCCGCAAAACTCTGAGAATTCATGCCGCACAATAATAGAGATGCATTGATGTTGTGTCTTCTCCCGTCCCGTAAGAGGAATGTCCCTGACAAATGTATCTGATTTAATGATAACATGATCATTGTGGATAGGGATGCTGCGATCCGATCTGCGGATCGAAAATATGCTGCGATCCAGCCAAAAAACATGATCAGATCGCAGTGCAGGGGAAAACTGCAATACCAGCACTGCGATACTAGCACTACATTCAAATAATATGCTTCAGTTTTTCCTTCCAGCACTTGCTTCTCACGCGAGGAAGAAAGGAGAGGGGAGGGGGAGCTCAGTGATAACAACAACCGGGAGAGTGAGAGCATAAAATGTCAGCGGTGTGGCAATACTTTAAAGTAAAGGATGAAAAAACATGAAAGGCAGAGCTGCTTTCACATAGAGCGCGGTTTGCGCCGCGCCCACCGCCGCGTCACAGCGCGGCACGGGGAAATAAAAAATTTTCAATTCGGGCAGTCAGGCAGGCGCAAACGCCACGGCAGTCTGCTCTTGCGTACAGCCGAGCTCAGGGCAGAGCGGTCTGCAGAAAAGATTGCGCAGTTTATTGTGCTTGATGACCAGCCCCTGTCAGAAGTGACTAATGTGGGAAATATGCGCTGGTATCGGTATCAGATCGCAAGTGAAAAAGTTGGATCACAGCATCCCTAATTGTGGAGCTTGATGGATAATTGACAGTTTAAAGGTCACCTGATAGAAAGTTAGATACAAATCCGTCATCGTCATCCACAAGATATTTCACCTTTTGTACACGTATCAATTATGTGATTGAGGTTATAGCAACGTGAGTAGCTGTGAGTGGCTCAAATAACATTAATAAATAACATGAAATAAACAAAGTTAATGAATGAAACAAATTAATTTAATAAATGAATCACTTGGCCATTACATATCTGTGGAGGAAGAGAATGCTGCTGACTGACTGCTGGTTCCAATCCCTCGTCTCTTCCAAGATGCTCCACAGACACTAAACACAGTTTCTCCAAATATCTGACTGGCCTTGCTTTATCTTTGTCTTGTAAAGACCTTGTTTTTCCACCTCATTGATTTCCATCTTGTCGCTAGACTACATCCTGATCCTGCAGTGTTTTTTTTAGCCGCCCGCAGCAAAGTTCAAACCTCCCGCTCCCACCAGATTGCGTTGGGTCCCGCGGGTTCCGGCAGGACCCAACCCCAATGCAGCCCTCTACTCCACAGTACCAGCCACCACCACGGCTCCTCTTCCTCGTCTTCCTCGTGAGGTTTCTGCCATCCCTGTCTGACAGAACCTCGAGTGACGAGTGACACGCTCACAGCTGTTTCTTTGGCTGATGAACTCTGGGGCCAAATCATGCAGTACTTTATAAATCAAATTTAAATCTGCAGATGTGTGAAGACCGTCGGAGTTTAAAAGACTGTATTTTTTTTAAATTGTACAGTGGTGAGGCCTGTAGGCTTTTCATCCATAACTTTAATTGGCTGTTTGTACAATCTTCCAGTGTTTTTTTTGCACTCTGACTAGCCTGGTACCAACTGATCAGGCGATAGTTAAAGTTAGTTAGTTAGTTAGCGATAGTTAAAGTAAAATCCTTGATGTCAACCAACCTACTCAAACTCAACAGTGACAAGACTGAGCTCATGGTTGTGGCCCCCAAGCCACTGCTCTGGAAGGTTGGAGATCTCCTCGTCAATGTGGACGGCTGCTCCATCACCCCATCCTCTGAGGGAGTTATCCTCGACTCCACCCTTTCTCTCCAGTCCCATGTCAAATCCATCACTAAAACAGCTGTTTATCACCTTGGGAATACCTCCCGTCTCCGCCCCTCACTCTCTGACTCCGTGGCAGAGACGCTCATCCATGCGTTCATCACCTCCCGACTGGACTATTGCAATGGAGTCCTGTTCGGGGTTCCCAGTAAAACCCTGGACAGACTCCAGTACGTGCAGAACTCAGCTGCCAGGGTTCTCACCCAGGGCCGCTGCAAGGGGTGTGTGAACCGTGCGACCGCACGGGGCCTCGCACCCCAAGGCCGTTTTTTTTTTTTTTTCCTTCTTTCCCTTATAAATATAAACAGTCACGTTCGATTACAGACCTAAATGTGTACTAGTCTGTCCATATCAATAAATATATGTGCAATGATGTCTGTTGTTCAACACAACTGATCAGACCAAGCGCAGACACAAGCTGCTCTGATCCAGACGGTGGAGTTGGAACAAACTGTCACACAATGTCGAGAGAACGAGACAGAATCAGGAAATTTCCATCAGGGAATGAAAAAAGAAAAAAACAAAAGAAAATGGAAGAGTTTGATGCCTCTCTGAAAGGCTCGTTTGATAAATTTGTTACAAAAATCATTGATCCGACCAGGTCTCAAGCAGACGCGGGGCCCCGCGTCGAGGCAAGCCAAATGATGATGAGGCAGGGGAAGGTATCTAGTACTTTGCTAATTGGAGAGTTAAAATTGCGCATATAGACCCGAAAAACCCAAAAATTTCGTTCCACTCACGCGCGAGGACCCCCCCCCCCGGCCATTTCGCACAGGGCCTCGCAAATCTCCAAGGCGGCTCTGTTCTCACCCACACCAAGCCCTGGCAGCACATCATCCCCACCTTCATCCACCTCCATTGGCTCCCGGATAAGTTTTGAATACGGTACAAAATTCTCCTTCTCACCTACAGATCCCTCCATTCTCTGACCCCCCAATACTTGTCTGACCTCCTCCATCAATACACTCCACCCAGGAACCTGAGGTCTTCTGATGTCAGACTCCTCTCCATCCCCCGTACCCGTTTAAAAACCTTTGGAGACTTTCAGCGTGGCTGCCCCCGCCCTCTGGAACTCTCTCCTCCCTGAAATCCACCATTCCCCCACTCTCCACAGTTTCAAACCTCATCACTCACCTCTTCTCCTTGTCCTTCCCTGAATAGGTTAAGGTCCCTCCCCCTGTTTTTGTTTTGTTTTGTTTGTTTGCCCCCCCTTTGTTAAGTGACCTTGGGTATCATGAAAGGCGCTATATAAGTATAAGTTAATATTATTATTATTATTATTATTATTATTACTTAATTTCCACGCCGGGGAAATACTCGAAGCAAAGCTTGAAGGCTTACAAAAGTCTTGACGCTTGGTCCGACTTCAAGGCAGGATTTGTTGTAGAAATTAAAGTGATGGGCCGCTCGGTGGCGCAGTGGGTTAGGCAGCGGCTCATATACTGAGGCTACAGTCCTCCTCCTGCAGCGGTCGCAGGTTCGAATCCCGGCCTGCGCACCTATGCTGCATGTCATCCCCATTCTCTCTCTCTATCCATTTCCAGTCTGCAACTTCAATAAAGGGCCACTAGAGCCCAAAAAAATCTTAAAAAAAAAAAAAAAAAAAAAAAAAAAAAAAAAAAAAAAAAATTAAAGTGATGAGGACATCGAACTTTATGATTTGACCGTTTAACATTAGCTACCCAAAAATCCAACATTACCTGATACAAAATGGGAACCTCAAATCCACGTTTCGGTGTCTGGAATCCAGTTGTTTCTGTGAATTGCAGCCATCCATTTGTCTCTCTTAAGCTTATTTTTCAGCAGTCTGTAAAACGATAACTCCGATTTCTTGCTAAATCTATGAGTACCGTCGATCGCACAACAGCTCTTTCCCATTTTAGATGTTTTCCAGTTGCTCAAACTGAAAGTTTACGCTGACACTCAGTCTTTCTGCCACTCAGTGGGCGTAACCCGCTGTGAAGTCGCATCTGTGACGTCATGCACATTCCCTCTATATGTTTCTAAAGCAACATCTTAAAAAATCGCAACCCTTCTGTTTCCTCCCATTACCACTCCACCCTCATCCATCCACCGGGGACATGATGAGTGAGGGAAGAGAACTGGTCAGAACTTCTTCTAGGTGACTCCATTGTTCTCGTGTTCCACATCCTTGATCTCGCCTCTTCCACTCACCTGCGTTTAAGGACTTTTTTCCTGATCATTATCTGGTCTTTGGAAAGCAGATTAGCTGCCTCCAACTTTCCGTTGCCATGGCTACCCATCCTAGCAATTGTTGAAAAAGTACCAGAATTACTAATAGATGTCTTCTAAGCAGAACAGCATCCAAATCACTGCCAGAAAATATTTAAAGAACCACAGTTTAAATGGATTAAAAAAACGCAGTTAAACATTTTTAAAGAGGCGACGGAGAAAGTCCCACTTTGTCAGAGCGACTGTAACTGGTCCACTTTAACGGCACCATTCGAGACCCAATCATCTGAGTAGTAATTCTTAAAACTAGGAAAAAAGCACATGGAACTTGGATGACATCTACGAAAAGTATGATTAATCCTCCTGAAACCAGACTTTGAGACATTCTTAGAAATGAGTTTTAAATTGTTCCTCCTGAGCCGGTGCTCGTGTATTCATTCATACACGCACTAATATACTTGGGAAACAGTTAGGCACCAAATATAATATATTTAATTTTCTGAGATGCCAAAAATAAGAACTTTATTGATCCCACATAGGAGTAATTCATGTTGTATCAGCTATAGAGAAGAAGGTAGTGCCGAAAAACAATATATATCCCCCCTCACAAAAATAAGAAAAATAGAGAAACATATTTTCTCATCAACCAAACATATTTTTAATTTTTCAAATAACAAAATAACATATTTGAACCATTTTTCAGACAATATCTGTCAATATCTCTATATAATAACTGAACAAAATCTATTTTTCAGATTTCAAATATGTTATTTTGTTACTTGAAATTTTTTTAATAGGTTTATGTAAAATATGCTACATGTATATGTATTATATGTATGTGTATATGTATGTGTATATGTATATGTATATGTATATGTATATGTATATGTATATGTATATGTCCAGTTCTATGTATTATACGTAGTGATATGTAATAAAAAATAACACAAAAATGTATGTTCAAGTAGAGTTTGTAGTTGTGTTGTAATCCCCACTCGCCAGTGCGCCCCCCCCAAAATGTTTTATCACCAGCCGCCACTGCTACTGAATGCTACTGTTAGCTTTCCAGTGAGGACTTGTTGATCCAAGGTTTTGAGCAGTATTTGGCCAACTGATTGAGAGGAATGTGGGTGAAATATGAGAAGCATGTCGTCATGCAAGATGCAAACAAAGTACATGTTGTACTATAAGTAGTTGTTATGTTTATGATCACCAACGTACAAAAGGAAGATTGTGTTTTGAATGCGTGATGAAAAACCAGTAATTATAGGCTCCCAAAGTCTTAACACAGCACACCACCATGTTTGAGCTGTATATTTATGTCTGCTCAACGAACAATAGAACCAGGTCATCACAACAAAAGTTCTGTCAAGAGAGAGACGGCCGGAAGGCAGCCCATCAAAGTCCACACGTGTCCTGTGTGTGGACGCCACCGTCCCTGCAGCCATAGTTCTTGGGTGAAGACCCGTCCATTGCCTGAGCAGGTGAGGGGGGCTCACTACAATCTGCTTGATGTTTTCAGACAAATCCCGCTGAAGCTGAGGAGGAGCGGACAAAGGTGTTGAGCAGGGCGAGAAGAGAATGGATCCTTCCTCCAACCAAGTTGATGGAGAACACCGACTACAGCCACCTGAACTTCATTGCCAAGGTCAGGATTAACTTGACTTCCAGTTCTAAAGCATCTGATTTAACCGTAACCATCTGAAAAAAGAGTGTTTCTTCATATTCACGTAACCCCCTGGAGGGACAAAACCGGTTGTCACTAGATACCAGTTGATTGACAGTTGACGCAATTATAGCAGAGAGCTTCACCCGGGGCGTTGAGTGGAAGCATACCTCCAAGGAGATGCTTTTTATTTGTGCGGTGGAGCCAAACAAAACCGCCTCCAGAAAAATAACTGTGTGAGAACATGTACACATGTCCCAGTGGTAAAACTGTGACCGGTTTGTTTGTCACAGCTCTGATGAAGTCTGTAGCTGCTTGGTCAGAGTAGGGTTCCTCTGCCTGCAGCATGTTCAAAGTTACCGCACATCAGTTACGTGATAATCAATTTAAACATGTGACGCATGCAGACTCTCAGCCTGGAGTTGCCCAGGGTGAGAGGCGGCGGGCTGGTGTGGGCTTGGTTATAGCCCCTCAGCTCAGCCGCCATGTGTTGGAGTTCACCCCGGTGAACGAGAGGGTCGCTTCCCTGCGCCTTCGGGTCGGGGAAAGGTCTCTCACTGTTGTTTGCGCCTACGGGCCGAACAGCAGCGCGGAGTACCAGCACTCCCTTTGTTGCACAACACTGTCGTGGCAGCAACCCCCAAACCCGGTGGTGGGAACAGGAAGTAAGGTTATGCTGTCAGACTGAAGAAGGAGTCCTACCGGGCTTTTAGCCTGTGGGACTCCTGACGCAGTAGATGGGTACGAACAGGCCAAGCGAGCCGCAGCTCGGGCAGTCCTGGAGGCAAAAACTCAGGTCTGGGAGGAGTTCGGGGAGGCCATGGAGGAAGACTTTTGGTCAACCTCAAAGAAATTCTGGCAAACCATCCTGCTCCTTTGAAAGGAGAAGCAGTACTCTGCCAACACCGTTTATGGTGCTGGTGGGGAGCTGTTGACCTCGACTGGGGACATTGTCGGACGGTGGAAGGAATACTTTGACGATCTCCTCAACCCGACTGACATGCCTTCCACTGAGGAAGCAGAGAGTGGGGACTCTGGGGTGTGCTCATCCATCACCCAAGCCGAGGTCACTGAGGTGGTTCATAAGCTCCTCAGTGGCACCGGGGGTGGATGAGATTCGCCCTGAGTACCTCAAGTCTCTGGATGTCGTAGGGCTGTCTTGGTTGACACGCCTCTGCGACATCGCATGGAGGAAGGGGACAGTACCGCTGGGGTGGCAAACCGGGGTGGTGGTCCCTCTGTTTAAAAAGGGGGACCGGAGAGTGTGTTCCAACTATAGGGGGATCACACTTCTCAGCCTCCCCGGGAAAGTCTACGCCAGGGTACTGGAGAGGAGAATATGGCCGATAGTTGAACCTCGGATTCAGGAGGAACAATGTGGTTTTCGTCCCGGTCGTGGAACACTGGACCAGCTTTATACCCTCCGCAGGGTGCTCGAGGTTTTATGGGACTTAGCCCAACCATTCCACATATGCTTAGTGGATCTGGAGAAAGGATTTTCACCGGCTCCCTCGTGCCATTCTGCTGCCACTGTGGCCCGTGGACGGAGGAGTGGAAGAAGATGGATGGATGGACACGTGGAACGTGGATGACATCTATGATGCCATAGAAACAAAACAGACCAAACTATAATAAATAACAGTGTTTCTTGACATTCTCGACTCGGTTCTGTTTCCAGATTCGCTCCGATAAAGATGACCTAGACCCGGTGGAGTACTACCTCACTGGACCAGGAGCTGACAGAGAACCCTACAACCTTTTTAGGGTGGATCATAACACCGGACTTGTGCGCATCAATGGCCTTCTGGACCGAGAAATATGCTCCGTCTATGAGGTGAGTCCTTCAAAGTCAACGTCTAGCTTTGAGCAGTTTTTTTCTGTATGTTGTAGACTGTGGTGGTGGAAACCCACGTTACAGATGTCTAAGCTCAAAAGCTCAGGTGTCCTTTTGCATCTTTTCTTTACATTTTCAATTTTTTTTCACTCGTCTCCATTCCGTTCACGCGACGTATTTGATCAAAAACTGTTTTTCTCCTGATTTAAGACCAAATCTGATTTATGTGTTAACTGAAAACATCATGATCACCATCTAACCCCTACGGCAGCATAGGGTCACTGGAAGCTGCAGCCTCTGGAAAGGAGGCTAGAGATCATCATGTGAACCACATGGAGACTAATGTTGTTTTTGTCAGCTTATTTCAATTTTAGTTTTACTCTAGTCTTTGGAGCGAGCTATCATTTGAGTTTTTATTTGTTTTAGTCACATTCATTCTCCTTTTAGTCGTGTCAAGTTTCAGTAGACTAAAAGTTTGAGCCTTTTATTCTTATTTTAGTCAGAATTGTGCAGGACCATTTTAGTCTAGTTTTAGTCAAAGATTGTATTTAGCTAAACCCATTTTACAATTCCAACAAGGTTATCTTATTATTATATTATTGTTCCTTAATAGACTCAAGAATACATTAATTCCAGATATAGAAGACTCTCATTTGAGTTTACAACATATTTATTTTTTCCTGAGATTTTGTGGCTGCACTGGGATTGAGGACGTGACGTCACCCAGCAGCAGAACTAAACCAGAGGAAACTACTGAAAACATGGATATTAAGGATCTAGTCTAGATGGAAAGGGGGGTCCACGCGCACCCCCCGGATTTTTTTATGCCACCTGATTTTTTTTAATCCTTTAAATGTCTAGTTTCAGAATTTGGTCAGTGCCAAGATCAACTAATGTCTGAAAGGCTTCGTTTTCACACTTAATTGCATCTAACTCCAGACCAGAAAATTTAAATTTGAGATTGGCAAAGTAGCATATCCTATCATACATACAAGCCACAGAGACTAATAAACACATTTATTTTTGCTGCAACCACCGAGCAACGACCAAAACAACCTAGCAACCACCTAGCAACCACTTTTAAGACCCTAACTACCCTAGCAACCACCCTAGCAACCACCCTAGCAACCACACCTAAAATAACTTAAAACCTCCTTAGTCTAGAAGGAAAATGGGTTTCAAGGGTAACCCCTATTATTTATGTCATCTACTTTTTGTTATCATCAAAGTGTCTTCTTTCAGAATTTGTCAGGTGCCAACCTGAAATCATCTCCCAAAGGCTTTTTTTTTTTATCCTTGTACTGCGAACCCCGACCAGAAAACTCTAAACACCGACATAGTATGTGGTGCAACTTTTGTCCTTAACAACTTACAGAGACAAATTAATACATTTTCCAAGCCAACTCTGATAGGCCATCACGTAGCAACCACCTTTAAGACCCTAGCAACCACCCTAGCAACCACCCTAGCAACCGCCTCTGTAAGTTGTTTAGGACAAAAGTTACACCACATTGTAGAGACAAATTAATATATTTACCCAGGCAACTCTGTTAAAATGAACACAATAAAATAATTGTTTATTACATTTGACTACACACTGACTGTTTAAAACAAAAATCGTAAATAAAAAGGCAAAAAATGTGTGTAGGATGCAGTTAACTTGTGACTAATCGTCAAATTCGCCATCACTGAGGAGATCTTCTATCTCTATTTCTTCCATTTCTAAGTCTTCATCATTCTTATACTCGTTGTCCTCTTCATCACCAGATATGTTGTTGTTGACAGCATCGGCTCCCATGTCAAGAGCCGCCTGCTCTTCCACCTCAGCTTTTTGAGCCAGTAACTCGACAAGAGTAGGAGGGAGGATGGGTCCCATTGTCCATATGGGTTCCAGTACCTCTTCGTCTGTTTTCTCCCAGCCCATGCCCGGGTCATATGCTTTTGGGCTTTCCATTATTGCCTCGGCTGCTCTCTTATAGCATGCCACCCTGTAGTTAGCCCGTTGCACATGGGGGATGAGACAGGCTTTGGGAGGAGGCAGGCGTTCGAGGTCTACTTTCGACCTAGAGTCCAGGACCTTCTCGCTACCAACCATCTTCCTCAGTATCTTCGCTCGTGCTGCATCAACCGATGTTATTCGTGGTTGGCCATACATAATGCAAACATATAACTCATTCTTCAACTTATTTCTCACCTGTTTGCTGCGATAGAGGTGACGAAGTGTGGCACAAAGTAGTATGTGCTTCGGCAGTTTCCACTGGCTGCTAGTTGCTGCTCGGCACACATCTTGAGCTATAGAATAGACAAGCCTCTGTGTCTTTTCACACTCATCTTCTCCTAGTGACCCAGTCACCACTGATCTCAGGAATTGGACTAGAGGCTCTGGCAACAGCTCATCCAGCTTCACAGCATCCAGTTCCTGTGCTGTTGGGGGCCATGGTAGTTCCTTTGATTCTTTGAATCCCTTGATGATGTGAGAATGCAGGGTAAGTGCTGCTTCTTGCAGTTGGTCAGCTGTCCCAAGTTTGTAGGCACATACTACAGCTTCATCTACTGTGATGCTCGAACTGTATATGAGGGTAATCTCAATACAGCCATGTTGTGGCACCTTGGAGAATGTGAGGTCACATGAGATGTCTTTGTCTTTTTGCAGTCGTTTTGCCAATTTCTCACTGCGGTATTTGGGATTAGGGAAACCTTCACTTTCCAATGTCTCGATGTACATCTTGCAGAGGTATCTTAGCTGGACAACCTCTTTGCCTCTGATCACATTGGTAAGAATGTAGTCTTTTACCACACCATAGGATTTGTTATGTGCTGCCATCTTCTGGGCCTCCAGGCTGTCGATGTTGTCTGCTGCCTTCTCATCTCTCTGCTTTCCTCGTAAATGGTTTCGCCAAACTGTGTTGAAGAGGTTCCTGCATGACTGATGATACTTTGCTTCCATCGCAAAGAGGTCCTTGCCCTGCACTTTGCGATAAAGTGCATCCTTCTTCAATTCCTGTGCCCTGGGTTCAACAACTTTCCAGGCAGGCTCCTTGTGTTTCCAACTCTGAAACTTAGTAAGCTCTTCAAACTTGCCCTTGTACTTGTACTTGTCTGAAACTTAGTAAGCTCTTCAAACTTGCCCTTGTACTTGTAGGGGCAAAGAGGTTGTCCAGCTAAGATACCTCTGCAAGATGTACATCGAGACATTGGAAAGTGAAGGTTTCCCTAATCCCAAATACCGCAGTGAGAAATTGGCAAAACGACTGCAAAAAGACAAAGACATCTCATGTGACCTCACATTCTCCAAGGTGCCACAACATGGCTGTATTGAGATTACCCTCATATACAGTTCGAGCATCACAGTAGATGAAGCTGTAGTATGTGCCTATAAACTTGGGACAGCTGACCAACTGCAAGAAGCAGCACTTACCCTGCATTCTCACATCATCAAGGGATTCAAAGAATCAAAGGAACTACCATGGCCCCCAACAGCACAGGAACTGGATGCTGTGAAGCTGGATGAGCTGTTGCCAGAGCCTCTAGTCCAATTCCTGAGATCAGTGGTGACTGGGTCACTAGGAGAAGATGAGTGTGAAAAGACACAGAGGCTTGTCTATTCTATAGCTCAAGATGTGTGCCGAGCAGCAACTAGCAGCCAGTGGAAACTGCCGAAGCACATACTACTTTGTGCCACACTTCGTCACCTCTATCGCAGCAAACAGGTGAGAAATAAGTTGAAGAATGAGTTATATGTTTGCATTATGTATGGCCAACCACAAATAACATCGGTTGATGCAGCACGAGCGAAGATGCTGAGGAAGATGGTTGGTAGCGAGAAGGTCCTGGACTCTAGGTCGAAAGTAGACCTTGAACGCCTGCCTCCTCCCAAAGCCTGTCTCATCCCCCATGTGCAACGGGCTAACTACAGGGTGGCATGCTATAAGAGAGCAGCCGAGGCAATAATGGAAAGCCCAAAAGCATATGACCCGGGCATGGGCTGGGAGAAAACAGACGAAGAGGTACTGGAACCCATATGGACAATGGGACCCATCCTCCCTCCTACTCTTGTCGAGTTACTGGCTCAAAGAGCTGAGGTGGAAGAGCAGGCGGCTCTTGACATGGGAGCCGATGCTGTCAACAACAACATATCTGGTGATGAAGAGGACAACGAGTATAAGAATGATGAAGACTTAGAAATGGAAGAAATAGAGATAGAAGATCTCCTCAGTGATGGCGAATTTGACGATTAGTCACAAGTTAACTGCATCCTACACACATTTTTTGCCTTTTTATTTACGATTTTTGTTTTAAACAGTCAGTGTGTAGTCAAATGTAATAAACAATTATTTTATTGTGTTCATTTTAACAGAGTTGCCTGGGTAAATATATTAATTTGTCTCTACAATGTGGTGTAACTTTTGTCCTAAACAACTTACAGAGGCGGTTGCTAGGGTGGTTGCTAGGGTGGTTGCTAGGGTCTTAAAGGTGGTTGCTACGTGATGGCCTATCAGAGTTGGCTTGGAAAATGTATTAATTTGTCTCTGTAAGTTGTTTAGGACAAAAGTTGCACCACATACTATGTCGGTGTTTAGAGTTTTCTGGTCGGGGTTCGCAGTACAAGGATAAAAAATAAAGCCTTTGGGAGATGATTTCAGGTTGGCACCTGACAAATTCTGAAAGAAGACACTTTGATGATAACAAAAAGTAGATGACATAAATAATAGGGGTTACCCTTGAAACCCATTTTCCTTCTAGACTAAGGAGGTTTTAAGTTATTTTAGGTGTGGTTGCTAGGGTGGTTGCTAGGGTGGTTGCTAGGGTAGTTAGGGTCTTAAAAGTGGTTGCTAGGTGGTTGCTAGGTTGTTTTGGTCGTTGCTCGGTGGTTGCAGCTAAAATAAACGTGTTTATTAGTCTCTGTGGCTTTTATGTATGATAGGATATGCTACTTTGCCAATCTCAAATTTAAATTTTCTGGTCTGGAGTTAGATGCAATTAAGTGTGAAAACGAAGCCTTTCAGACATTAGTTGATCTTGGCACTGACCAAATTCTGAAACTAGACATTTAAAGGATTCAAAAAAATCAGGTGGCATAAAAAAATCCGGGGGGTGCGCGTGGACCCCCCTTTCCATCTAGACTAATCTTTATTAGAACAGTTCTTCTCGTCTCGTTTTGTTCAACAAGTTTTTATTTTGTAATCTACATTTTAGTCTGGTTTTTATTCCTCTACGATATTGCATTATATATTCAACTATTATTATCATCACATAACCAGCATTTTCGTTGCGTCTCGTCTTGTTTTCCTCAGGTGATAAAGGTTTGTTGACCACGATATTTAGTTATAATTTTCGTTGACGAAAGCAACTTTAATGGAGACGACCCGAATGTGTCGAATGAGGGCGTGACAGAGATCATCTAGTTTGTGTGGACTTCCATTCTCACCAGGACAGACAGAATGGACACGTTTTCAGAGAAACACGGGATTAAGGATCTGCTGAACCACAACATCCCCGGGGTCTCCGGGGGGGGGGGGGGGGGGGGGGGGGGGCATGGAGATCTCCATGGCGTTTTTCCACTAGTACCTACTCAGCGCGACTCGCCTCGCCCCGGTTTTGCGCTTTTCCACTAGGGAGGTGGAGGCTTGCCGAGTGGATTTGACTTTTTCTGTATCTATTCTGCCGAGGTTCTAAGCTGCTGAGTCGGCTGTATCTGACATCATCACACTACAGGCCACCGATTGGCCAGCAATGGCAGTAGAAGTCTGTTTGGTGATCCAGCTCTGAGGTGAAGATGTTCATAAACCTGGTGCTGAGGAGAGAATTAAAAAGGGATGTAGATGGACGATAAGGAACGACCAGATCTACCAGGAGCTCTGTCTCTTCATAGCTGCTCACGGCTCCAGTTGACTTTTCAGCAGCACGAGACAAAAAAAAGCGTTGCCACTTGAATCTTCTCTCACTCTCATGTAAACCTTTATTTTACCAGGCAAGAATTGCTAAGAATACATTCTTATTTAAGGCAATGGCCTGGTAGGAGGTGAAAGACCTCCTAAAAACCTCATTTTATAACTTGATATCAAACACAAGCCACAGACCCAGCAGCACATCTATCATCTCCTCCAGGTTCTACATCTTTAGTGTTGTTGTCTTCTTCGTTTAGATACACAATCAAATACGTCACAGCAGCTTCACTCCAACCTCCTACTTCTGATCTGGGTGTTGAAAAGAAACGAGGACAAGGCGAGTCGAGTCAGGCTGAGTAGGTACTAGTGGAAAAGCGCCATAAGAAGCTAGGAGCACCAGCAGAGTGAAGTATGGGAGTGACGCTACACGTTCCTCTTCCCTGACCCCAGTCACCCAGACTCTCCAACCTCCCAGGAGCTGTAGCTTCCCTGCCACACTTCATCAACCCGGGTCAGTCCTGGACCAACACCTGTGCTCACATCAGGAAACACCTGCATCTATTATCTGAAGAGGCTGCTCGGGTCCACCTTACAAACCTCGGTGTTGCATTTCCAGTTAGGTTCTTTTTCATTTCAAACCAGATCCACATCCCGACTTCTGCAGTCCTCAAGCTCTAAACCCTCCAGAAATGAAAGAAAATTATCCTCTCAGGGTGAAGCTCATCAAGGGCTTGCTGAGGCAGGTAGACGACGGTTTCTTCAGGTATCTTTGGAGTGCCTGGAACCAACTCCGGATGAGAAATAAGTTTGAAGAAAGACCGTAAAATTGCACGACTGGTCTAGATTAAACTTGTTGGCTTATGTTTGGGATGTGTCTTCAGCACATCTACATAACTTCCTGTCCCTGCTACGGATAAACGTGACCGTGAAGAGTACTGTGCACGTTACCGGTGCACGTTCATTCATGACTTTAAGCTTTCATTTCAGGGGCAGAGATCAAATTCTCTTAAATAGCTGTAGGCTCCATCTTATAAAACCTTTTTCAGTGGATCAACTTTGCTCTGTCGTATTTTTAGGCAAAACAATAATACATAACTCATTTTGAAATGCAGTTTTACAGAGCGAAGCAGCTATTTGACATCTTTTAACCCTGTTGCATGTCCTAATGTAATCCCTGCAGCTGAAAGGCATTGCCAGGTTCTTGAATGGGACCTTGGCAGAGGAGGACATTCCTATGGACATCATTGTCCTGGACCAGAACGACAATGCCCCTTACTTCAAGGGACAGAGCGGGGACGTCGCAGAGCACAGCAAAAAAGGTAGAAACGCGTAAAACACCAGCGTTGCAGTCATCTTTCCACTGGAAAAGATTGACTATGACAAGTCTTCTACTTCGGCTCTGTAACTGGTTATAGTTCATTCGTCTTAAGTGTTTTTCCTCCAGCTCAAAACATGGCTGCAGAAAATGTCTAATCTTTCTAAAATAAATATAAATGTCTTCAGGACCAACATTAAATCAAAATCACCCTAAAAACCCAATCAGACCCACATTCCGGCTCATCCAGAGGAAAATATGACATGAATGTGTTTCTAATGTCAAACCAGGGGCCAACCAATACCACTAGGGATGCCCCGATGCCGATACTGGTTTCGGGGCCGATCCTGCTCTGATATACTCGTACTCGCAAACATTCTCCGATACCACTCACCGATACCACTTCATTGTTGTTGTAGTTACTGATTAGTTACTGACTGTAGGGGGAGATGTTGAGCCGCCCCGCGGCACCTCGGGTGAGCCAGCTGTTCCAGTTAGCCGCTAGTCGGCTAAGCTTAGTGTGGTGATGAGAACAGAGTCAATTCAATTCAATTCAATGTTATTTAAAAAGGGACAGTGTACAGTTAAAACATAAATGTTCTCAATCTGATGCACTGTACCAGATTATAGCTTTAAGCTAATTTGCATCTGCAGTCCCTTGAAAGGTCACAATAAAAAAGAAATACAGTAACAAGTAATACAATACCAAGAAAAATACACAGATTATTTAGAGCACAATTTAAAACAACATGGCTGCACACATCTGCGTGCAATCCCCCCACCCTGACACGCCCTGCACCCACCCACCCATCCCTTATCCCACATACACACACCCAGAAGAGAGCCCAAATTAAGTGGAGTGATACATGAGTGAGACTGGCAGCTCCGTTTCAGGCAAGATAGCAACAATTAACGCAGCGGGACGTCAGCAGTGTGGACATATTTCAGAATAAGAGACGACGACAGAAGCAAGACAGACTGAAGCTACTGATGCTAAGCAGTCAAGAGGAGGGAAGGAGAATACGTTGTTTAATACCAGCAACTTGATAAAACATCTCAAGACGCGTCATAAAGCTGAGTATACGGACTTTGCTAATGCTACTGCAAGAACACAACAGCAACATTAGCTCAGGTTCTGCAGAAGAGACAGACAATGGAAAGAGACACAACCCACGGGCCGTGTTGGGACTCGGCGGGCTGTCGGCGCATGGCCGCATGGCAGAGGAAAGCCCAGCCGGCTGAGTATTGTTAAAAATAGTTATTCTACTCATTTTATTTATTTTTATTGAATTTATCTGTTGCAAATAAAGTCTTCCAATTCATTGCATTTTTCATTTTTTTTCATTGCATTTTTAGCCTAGTTATTTTTGTGGTAGAAGTATCGTATCGGTACTCGGTATCGGCAAGTACACAAATTAAAATACTCGTTTTGGTACTGGGTGTGAAAAAAATGGTATCGGGGCATCCCTAAATACCACATTTATATACTGCTCAGAAAAATTCAAGCAACACTTTCAGAACACGTCAGATCTCAGTGGGAAACTAAAACGGGACCTCTGTAATTCCCTGCTTCCTGGTCTTCCTGAAAATGAACATTTCACCTTTTAACCATTTCTGTTGTCAAACTTGCGGTGAGACAGCCTCCAAACATGGTGCCCCACGTCTGTGGGACCTGCCTGGGGGGAACCTGCGGTGAGACAGCCTCCGAACCTCCCAGCAGCCTGGGGGGAACCTGCACGCCCCTGAGACTGCTGAGGTTTCTTACAAGCCGTCGTGTCTGGGCAAAGCACACTTCACATCAGCTTTGTGTGCATCCCAAAACTCATAAAAGTAATAAAACTCAGCGTCTTGTGGGGTGGCATGAACCCTTCAGAGTGTATGCTGTTGAGGCAGAGCAGAGCAGATCTGAGACTTGTCTCAAGAATCCAGACTGAGGACCGACTCCGGTGAAACCAGTTCCTGCTCCTCTCCTTGGTGCTGTCATTCCCATTCAGACCCCCATCTCCCGCCTAAGAAGCTTTCTACAATCAGATGATCTTTTATCTGTTATCAAACAGCACCGATTATCACTTCTCTAGACAACACTTTCACTTTTATTCCTCCCTTCTCTTCATTCATGTCTCGTCTTCCCTCTGTTTTTTCATATTTTACAGGCATTAATGTCCCCGACCTCATGCCACCGTCTCTTCCCCCTCTCACTCGGTTGGTGTGTTTAATCTGCTCTTTCGATGGATGATGAAGCCATGATCTCGATCTGTTGCAGGAACCTTCGTCATGCAGATCAAGGGTGAAGATGATGATGAAGCTGGAACAATAAATGCAGAGATTTTCTACAGAATCATCAGTCAGGAGCCAGAAGGCAGCGGACACATGTTCAGCATAGACGCAAAAACAGGAAAACTGTTTGTGGAAGAGCCCACCCTGGACCGAGAGGTGATGCTGGCCGTCAGCAGTTTCACAGCAGGACTGATCTGCTGTTTTATTGTATTTCATTCATTTAAATTTTTTCAATTTATTTTCCTCTGGCAGATAAATGATTTATACAAACTGGTGGTAATGGGAACTGATATGGGAGGAGAACCAGGGGGTCTAACAGGGACAGGGACTGTGGAGATAAATGTCCTGGACATCAACGACAACATCCCCACTCTGGAAAAATCTGAGGTAAAGAACATAGTTTAAACTATGTTGTCTCTGTGTACGTACTAGCGTGCACGCACGAACGCATCCAACCCACCCACCCACCCAAACACACAAAGAACTTTGTTGTTGTGAAATCAGTGAGCTGCTGAATGCATGGTTATATGATGTTTTTTAATTGGAATTAATTATTCCGAATTAAATAATTCAGAATTAAACTATTTTCCTTCGAGTTTACATGGAAATAGTAATTCCGAATTGAGGTTTACATGGAAAACACGTTTTTTCAGCTTTATACAATTGCGTTTAAGGTCTGGGGGTTGGGAAGGTTCTGATTGGATAGTTGTAGTTGAAAAGGTGGTTTGGTCTGGCTGGTCAGCGTTCCTTGGTGAACAGCTGGGTGGTTACGCTCCGCAGGTGATCCTGATAAAGAGCATCTCTCTCTCTCTCTCTGTGCTCTCCTCATCTCAGTGTGGATGAGTGATGCAGCATGGGCACAGCAGCTGGGCCTCCTTCAGCTGCAGGTCGGTCCAAAGGCGTTCACGTCGAGGTATGCAGGGTCCCTGGTTCGGCTCATCTGGGGTTCAGAACGTTGGCGGGTCACTCGTTGCAGCGCTCCAGACAGACGCTTCTTTGGTCATGATCATGGAGGAGGCCGGGCCATAGCTAGTAGCTCTTCATGCTAAAATAGGAGTTGTGGCCTTTTCATAGCTCACAGAGAACTCCATGGAACCGTGGAGAGGTCCGAGGTAGAAGACGGGATAAGCAGGCTAACTGTTGGATCCTCTCTCTGGCCATGGGTCAGTGTGAGGTTGGTCGCACCATTTAACACACTGCTGCACCTGTTTGTTAGTGATCGGGACATTGGAGAGTTGATCTACTCTAACTTCTGACTCAAGCTGTGACTCGTGGTTCGCTTGCCCGTTTTCAACCCAGCTCTGCTCCATTTTAATGGAGCTTAGAGTGGACCCTTTACGGAAGTTCGGTGACTACTCACGAAGGTCTAGCAACTGCTCACGAAACCTAAGCGATTGCTCACGGGGGTCCAGCGGCTGCTCACAGAGCCTAAGCGACTGCTCACGTAGCATCCATGACTGTTCATAGCGTTCCTCCACGCGTCTGAGCTCATCTGACTGGAGCAGGGTTTTACAACTAAGCACATCTGAAGTGAATGCTTCTGGTTGCGTTCTTAATTAAAGAAATCAACTCCTTTATCCTATCACAAGTGTTACGTTCATAATTATGGAAGTTATTCATCTCCTCTGAGGAGCGGCCAGTTGTGACGGGATCAGCGGTCCGGCTCACGATGTAAAACTAAACTAAAACTAAACTTTGTCTCAGTGTGGATGAGGGGATGCAGCATGGGCACCGCAGCTGGGCCTGCTTCAGCTCCAGGTCGGTCCGAGGGCGTTCACATCGTCGAGGCATGCAAGGGTCCCTCGTTCGACTCATCTGGGGCTCAGAACGTTCGCAGGTCACTCGTTGCAGCGCTACAGACTTTGGTTGCCATTTCAAGGCAGCCAGACGCTTCTTCAGGCACAATAGCTGCCGGCCGGCCAATAGCTAGTAGCTTTTTAATGCTAAAATAGGAGCTGTGGCCTTGTTCATAGCTCACAGAGAACTCCATGGGAAAGGGCTTGGGAGACGAGAGAGAGAAAGGAGGGAACCTGCTCTTTATAGCCGGGCTTGGGGTGCAATAAATCGGCTGGGGCCCTTCCTAAGCTTTGGGGTCCATGCCCAATGAGGGTGCTATTACTTATCACCAAGGGGCTGTAAATGCAAAACGTGCTGAGGCCTTGAGTCATTTCATAGATTCCATTGTTTCAAGCATTCGGTCAACGTTAAGAAGTTGAGGCTGGCTTCAGAGTTATCCCTCAGAGTTAGGACTCAGAGCTACGCCTCAGAATTGGAATTCAGTCTTCCCATGTTCAGCACAGGACTGTGGCCCAACACCATTATTGCATGTGGTTTTGTTCACAGACTTCATTTTTAAAATCATGTTTTCATTGCAGTACAGTGGCTCAGTGGATGAAAATGTTGCTGATGTTGTTGTGATGAGGATCAAAGCTCTGGACAAAGACCTTGAACACACAGACAACTGGCTGACTGTCTTTGAAATTGCCAAAGGAAATGAGGACAATCTGTTCTCCATTGAGACGGACAAAGAAACCAACGAGGGCATCCTGAAGCTGATCAAGGTATTCCAGTTTTATCTTTTCCAGTCTTTGTTCCAATGTGTACTACTTTCATTCACTTTCCTAATTTCCTTTTCCTTATTTCCCTTTCAATGTTATCCGTCATCCATCTGGACCAAATCAGCCAATAAATTTTGAGGACATACAAAACCTGCAGCTTGGCCTGCTCATTGCGAATGTGGCTCCTTTTGTAGAGGGGGGTCCTCTACTGATGGATTTTGAATTTCAGGGTGGTGCTGGTCCTGGTGCTGGTCCTGGTGCTGGAGCTGGAGCTGGAGCTGGTGCTGGAGTAGATGTGGATGTGGGGGTAGACGTGGGAGTAGATGTGGATGTGGGGGTAAACGTGGGAGTAGATGTGGATGTGGGGGTAAACGTGGGAGTAGATGTGGATGTGGGGGTAGACGTGGGAGTAGATGTAGACGTGGACATGGATGCTGGGGTCGATGTGGGGCTTAGACCTCAAGGAGGATCTGGTCCTGGAGTTGGGGTTAATCCTGGTGGTGGGCCTACTGGTGCTGGAGCTGGTGGTGGAGGCGGAGTTGGACCTGGTGGTGGACCAGGTGCTGGACCTGGAGTTGGACCTGGAGTTGGACCTGGAGTGGGTGTTGGACTTAACCCAGGCGGCAAACCAAGACCAGGAAAAAAGCGGAAACCCAAAAAACCAACAAAAAGCTATCCTATTAGTATAACAGTGAATAATCTTCCAGAAGCTCCAGCATTCCTTCCCAGCACCAAGAACATTCCTGTGTCTGAGGACCCAGATGAGTTACCAGAAAATGGCACCCTCACTGTGTTTGCTGCTACTGATCCAGATACAGGAAAACCAGCGGAAGATGTCAGGTAAGGTCAGTTGTAGTCAGCAGTGGACCCAGAAACTGTGCAAGATTGTACAAAAGCATTTATGGTTGACACATTCATCTTTGTAACATTTATGAACTTAATGAACTTAATGCTCATTTGTTTCAATGTACGTTTGTTGTGGAGATGAAAAAACGCCCCCACACGACTGATGGAAACTGGAATGATGGAAATGGTCCTTTTCAGTATGCAACATCATATTGGAGGTTTAAAAAAAAAAAATTTAAAGGAAAAAAGAAATGAAGCCTCTCCCATTGAATTTGAATTTGATTTCCTTTGCAGACGGCATAGAACCAAGTTATTTGTGTATGTTCATTTAAGGCCAGCAACACGTTCCAAAGGGGTTTAAAGTAGTAAAGCCTTCATCATGAAACTTAAAAGGTGTCCTGGCGTTGAGGTTACACATGTGGCCAAACCATCAGAGAGCTTGGGTTTTGGACTTACTGCTGGTAGAAGTCTGGGTTGTTTCTTTTAATCTTTGGTCTGGAGCACACATGACACATTTCTTTCAAGACACGTGCTGAATACTCTGACTAGAGGATCCAGAGATGTTGACGCTGCCTCTGGACTAGGTTGACAAAAAGTTTTCTTTTTTCTTTCTATTTTTTTCTTTTTTTTTGATGATTTGTTAAGTGGCCTTTGTGAATGTACCTCCATATCAAAGCATTTTAAACTGGGGGGGTGTTGGAGACCTAAGGTGCAAATGTAGAAGAACCACGTTGGTGCTGGTTCATGCCGTCTGCAAAACTAAGCCAGTGTAAGAACCACTTTCTCTTTCTTTTTTCCATTTTTCCATAATCTTCAAATATTTATTGATTACGGGCCGTATTTGAATAAGTAAACACATAATCAATATAGAAAAATAGGTATTAAATGATATATTCAAATACATCAAATACACATACATAGTTTTACAGAGAGGGCACGATAGCTTCTGTGAAGTCACATGTTTGCAGGCCATTTACCCCAGACTGTAGACTTAATGTTCTGTCCTCACAATATAACTGCGGTTGCATCAAGAGACAGTAAAAAACATAGCCCCTCTTCTTCTGATTCATGCTTTTAATGTCAAAATGACAAAACCTGTGGCTGAATCAAGTGATCTTCTTCAGATACATTAGCAGAGATATAGAAGGTTCAGAAACTGGTACAGCTGGATGTTATCTATGCAAATGTGAAACTTACCTTAATCTGTGAGCACCGTTTTTTAAATGTCCTTTTCTATATGAAGATATCATAGAAACTATGACATTAATAAATTGTGTAACCCTAATCAGCCTCACTGAAACAGAAAAGGTCTCATGAGCTTGTTTCACACCAAAGGTCAGATAAGTGGAATGTTACTCATTCAAGAGCCACGAGAAACTAAAAACCAAAAGAGTCCAGCAATACGGATCATCAAAGGCAGATCAAAACAGTTGCATGATAAGACCATGATATTCATTTTGTCATTATTGTCCTGCCTCTCACGAGCTAAAGCTACGACCAAATATCTTAAATAAATACTGGCTTTAGCTGCATACAACAACATGTGGGGGCGGCAGTAGCTTAGGTGGTAGAGCGGGTCGTCCAATGATCGGAAGGTTGGCGGTTCGAATCCCGTTCCGTCCCACTTTGCTGTCGTAGTGTCCTTGGGCAAGAAACCTTACCCACCTTGCCCCGTTTGAATGTGTATGAATGTTTGGTGGTGGTCGGATGGGCCGTTTCGCGCGATATGGCAGCCATGCTTCTGTCAGTCTGCAGGGCAGCTGTGGCTACAAACGTAGCAGCTGTGGCTACAAAAACGTAGCTACCACTACCAGTGAGAATGTGTATGAATGAATAATGGTCTCTGTAAAGCTCTGGGTGCCTTGAAGGGCGCTATATAAAACCAAGTCATTATTATTATTATTATTATTATTATTATTATTATTATTATTATTATTATTATTATTATTATTATTATTATTATTATTATTATTATTATTATTATTATTATTATTATTATTATTATTATTATGTGTTCAGCCTAATTATTAAAAAAATGTTTTTCAAGAGATTAAAATGGACAATGACAGCATTGTTCTGGTTCGTTTATCTTCAGTTATGTCAAAGCCTATGATCCAGACAACTGGTTCACGATTGACGAAGAGACAGCCGAGATTAAACTCAACAAGCCACCGGACAGAGAGTCTCCCTTCTTGGTGAACGGCACCTACGTGGCCAAAATCCTGGTCATGACCAAAGGTAAACACCTCTGTCTAAATGAAAGCTTCATTTCTGCTGCTTATTGACATGTTTCCTGAGAAAGAGACTTTGTTTCTCTTACTGTTGATTCAAGACCTATAATATTATTATTATCAGTAGTATTTTTTATTTTGGGTGTCATGATGATCATGATGATGATGATCACCATGACGATCATCTCTCAGCCACCTCCTCCAGCTCTTCTAGGGGAAATACCAAGATATCCCCATGCCAGCAAAGAGATATAATCACTCCAGCATGCCCTGGGTTTGCCTCAAGGTCTCCCCCAGCAGGACACGTGTCCAGGAACCATCCTGACCATATCCTTGCACCACTTCAACCAGATCCCTTCAGACCGCTGGCAGAATGATCGAATTCACATTTTTGAGGGCGAATACAACCATCATTCAGAAGTTCATCATAGCTATTTTTGTGTTCCAACATTATGCTTTCACGACTCTTCTCTGGTTCGCATTGCTGGCAGTAGATCAGTAGTAGATCAGACTTGTTCCCGGTGCATGTTGGACTCCGGCAGGGCTGCCCTTTGTCACCGGTCCTGTTCATAATTTTTATGGACAGGATTTCTAGGCGCCGCCAGGGGCCGGAGAGGATCCGGTTTGGGAACCAAAGGATTTCATCTCTGCTTTTTGCGGATGACTTTGTCCTGTTGGCTTCATCAGACCGGAACCTTCAGCATGTGCTGGGGCGGTTTGAGGCCGAGTGCGACGCGACAGGGATGAGAATCAGCACCTCCAAGACCGAGGCCATGGTTCTCCACCAGGAGAGGGTGGTGTGCCTTCTCCGGGTGGGTGGAGAAGTCCTGCCTCAGGTGGAGGAGTTCAAGTATCTCGGGGGCTTGTTCACGAGTGAGGGAACGATGGAGCGGGATATTGACAGACGGATCGGTGCAGCGTCCGCAGTTATGCGGTCGATGTACCGGACCGTCGTGGTGAAGAAGGAGCTGAGTCGAAAGGTGAAGCTCTCGATTTACCGGTCAATCTACGCACCTACCCTCACCTATGGTCATGAACTTTGGCTAGTGACCGAAAGGACAAGATTGCGGATACAAGTGGCCGAGATGAGTTTCCTCCGCAGGGTGGCTGGACGCTCCCATAGAGATGAGTTTCCTCCCTTAGAGATGAGTTTCCTCCGCAGGGTGGCTGGACGCTCCCTTAGAGATGAGTTTCCTCCGCAGGGTGGCTGGATGCTCCCTTAGAGATTGGGTGAGGAGTTCGGTCACCCGGGAGGAGCTCGGAGTCGAGCCGCTGCTCCTTCACATTGAGAGGAGTCAGCTGAGGTGGCTTGGGCATCTGTACCGGATCCTCCTAGACGCTTCCCTAGGGAGGTATTCCAGGCATGTCCCTCCTCCCTAGGGAGGTGTTCCAGGCATGTCCCTCCTCCCTAGGGAGGTGTTCCAGGCATGTCCCACCGGGAGGAGACCCCGGGGAAGACCCAGGACACGCTGGAGAGACTATGTCTCTCGGCTGGCCTGGGAACGTATCGGACTCCCCTGGAAGAGCTGGAGGAAGAGCTGGAGGAAGAGCTGGAGGAAGAGCTGGAGGAAGTGTCTGGGGTGAAGGAAGTCTGGGCATCCCTGCTGAGACTGCTGCCCCCGCGACCAGGTTCCGGATAAGCGGTGGAAGATGGATGGATGGATGGATGGATGGATGGATGGATGGATGGATGGATGGATGGATGGATGGATGGATGGACTCTTCTCACCAAGACTGGAGGCTCATTAGTCTTGGTGAGAAGAACTAATCCCACTTGTCCTGGCTGGACTAGATGCCCCACTCCTGAGGCATCAGAACTGATCACCTGGATATCTTTACAGATGACCGGCAGTCGTGTTCAATAACTTCACCAAATTCTACCCAGAGCCAAGTTTCCAAAATCTTCCAATACCTTCTTAAATTTGACAACTCTGATCAACTAAGTAGTTTTAACAGAATGGTGTTTAACGAATGAGAAGAAAAACATGTCCATGTGAACACAAAGATGAACAAAGATTGCACTTATAAAAGATGCATTAGTCTGGATTTTTCTGCTATGTGATTTTCCCTTCGACGTTTCACAGACGTATCTGTTTTCACCCTCAGACATGCCATCAAAGACGGCCACGGGGACAATGGCCATCCAAGTAGCCGACTCCAACGACCACTGTCCTACTTTGACCACCACACACACCACCCTGTGCTCAGATAAAAAAACCATCTACGTCACTGCTTTTGATGAAGACTTCATTCCCAACGCAGCTCCGTTCACATTCACAATCATACCTGATGGTACAAAAGGGACCTGGGTTGAAGAACCTCTCAATGGTAAGAAAAATTGTTTGAGCTCGGAAGACAATTTCAATTTATAAAGCCCAAAGAGTCGCAAGAGGTGGGGTGGAAGTTGACTCAGGGATGGATAACATGGTAATGAATGTTGGTGACGGTTGGTGTGGGCGGTATGTCAGCAGTGGGAACATGTTTCGGAGTGGCAGACAACGACGGAGGCAGGGCAGACTGCGGGCGCTCAGCGCATCCGCGCAAGCTATGACTACTGACTGTAAACCGTAAACCACTAGAGTTTACACTAACTAGAGACTTACTAACACTAACTAGAGGTTTACTAACACTAGAGGTTTACTAACACTAACTAGAGGCTTTACTAAACAGAAAGGTTTTCAGTTTAGTTTTTTTGGACACTCTAGGACAGGGGTGGGCATTCCTGGTCCTCGGGACCCCCTGTCCTGCATCTTTTAGATGTTTCTCTGCTTCAACACACCTGATTCTAATTAGTCATCGTCATCAGCTTGTCATCAAGATCTGCACAACTCTGGTAACCACACAGTCACTTGTGTCATGGTGCAATGAAGCAGTGAAACATCTAAAACATGCAGGACAGAGACCTGGGGTGATGCTAACACTGGAGAGACGTGGTCTGTCTTACTGATTCCTGTCAGCACTCGCGTTGCTGCATTTTGGATCAGCTGGAGCCTATTCGGCAAATTACTTGGACATCCTGCTAATAACACATTACAGTAATCTAGAAGATACAAACGCCTCAATTAGTTTTTCATCCCTATGGGAGAGGATGGCAGTGCAGATTTGACTTTGGCAGCCTTTTGTAGGATAAGTGAAGGAGGTTGTTGTGTTGGTGGGGAGCAGTGAAAGCTGGCATTATGGGAGTGACTGTGACGCAAGAGATCAGTACCTTCTGGAGGTGTAGTGGGACTAACTAAAGAAAACACTGGCGAAAGGAGGTTCCCACCCAAGAAGCTAAAAAGAATCGCTTCTGTGTGGTTATCAGGGCAGTTTTTGCATTATGTTCAAACTTCAACTAACAAGATATTGCTTAGCCATGTATTAGTGCAGTGATTGTGTGTGTTTGTCGTCTCCAGAAACAACGGTAGCGCTTCATTCTCAGGAGGAGCTGTGGCCTGGTACATATGAGCTCCAGATAGAGGTGATGGATGCTCAGGGCCTGGCCTGTCCAGCCAATGAAGTTTTTACTGTGGACGTGTGCACCTGTGAGGGAGGAGAGGACTGCAGTGTGAAGGCAGACAAACTAGAAACCACGGCCTCTAAGGTCTCTGGAGGACTCATCGGCCTGATCTTAGCAGCATTCTGCTTACTGCTGTGTAAGTTCAACCTTCTTGTATCAGTCAAGCAAAAAAAAACAACTAAATATTGACCACATGCACACATGAATACTTAATACATTTAAGATTGTTTATCATACAAACAGCCATGCACTATCTAGCTGTTTCTGCAGTCTCTGCAGAGTTCTGGCCAGAAATTTAACCATCAATGAAATCCCGCAAAAACCAACATACCCTGATTTTGACACAGTATTTGAAAAGTGACATCGCTGTATGCTTTTTTTAAATGACTTGGACCCTGTCCTTTATTCTCTCTGCAGTCGTCCCTCTTCTCCTGCTGTTCTGTCAGTGTGGAGGAGCAAATGCAGTTTTCGCTGACCAGTTCACTGATCTGCCATTTGACACCAAAGAATATCTGATATCCTATCACACTGAAGGACTAGGAGAGGACCAGGTAGGTTGGAAAGAAAACTACCGGTATATCTCAGCTTTAGGAATTTTGGTTTAATTTAAGAATGCAGGGAAATCAGATATGTTTTATGAAAGAGGTCCAGTACGCCACTCGATTAACAGAAAGACTGTAGCTGGAGGTCAGTCAGGCTGAACGGCCTGTGATTCATAAACTGTTTGTGCTTTTAAACATCACAGGTACAGAGACCACAGCTGCCAAATCTTAAACTTGCATGCTCTGTCTCAAAGTGGTAAATGATCTTGCACCTAAATAGTACTTTTTAATCTCAAGGTGTTTTACATTTACCCATTCACCCAAACAGACTTTGTAGGGGTTCTTTCAGAGTGTGTGGTACTGGGTCCATTGCTAAACAATAAGATTGTGGATACAAGCCCCTGAAATTAATTTAGTTTTAGTTTAGTTTATTTCATTTATTTCGAACATTTAAAAAAAAAAAAACAAGAAAAAAGACATGAAAACAAATCCAGGTGTGCATTCCACCACATAAAGAAAGGAACCAACATCAAAACCCATATTTCAAGTCAGATGTTCGAAAAAGGAGTGGGAGGAAGTGCCGGTCCTGCTAGCGGCTGCCTTCCCCGTGTCCCTGTATTTACGCAGGTTGCTCGCCATTTACAGGGAAACAGTGGAAACCTGCTGAAAACCTTAGGTGGTCCTTTAGATGAATTTCTTATATCTAATTGTTGGTGTAAGGCACCAAAAAAAGAAGTTAAATCCTATTTTCTGCAGAGCGCATCCAACCCACGACCTACTCCATTAGCTGCTCGACAGCGCCACAGAATATTGCCTCTTTAAAAGCAGCTACTCATGAGGCGTAGCCTGCTTCCATACTGTGACCTCACCCTCACAGGGGCCGTTTGGAGAGAAGACGGACCCCTCTGTCAGTCCCCGCTAGCATGCTTTAGGAACAGTTCAACATTTGCATTTATTTATTTAGACGGGACAATGCATATTCATGAACACTACATTGAGCAGTGTAAATACACCAGGTTTTAGCAGAATTGCTAGTTTCCACCCGCAGTCCCCACAAACAACCAGACACACTCACACTCACACCATGGGCAATTTAGAATGATCAATTAACGTAGCATGCATGTTTTTGGACAATGGGAGGAAACCGGAGTACCCGGAGGAAACCCACGCAAGCACGGGAAGAACATGCAAACTCCACACAGAAAGGTCCTGAGGGCCTGGGAGTCGAACCTGGAACCTTCTTGCTATGAGGCAACAGTGCTAAGCCACTAAGCCACAGTGCTGCCCAACAGTTATAACTACTGATTTTTTACTTTTTTATTCTTTTGGAAATGTCAAGAAATTATTTTCAAACTAAAGATAAGGCTTGACATTGAGATCATATTTATGACACCATATGATACCATAGAGCACAAATCATTTAAATTTGTTCAAAATGACAAAATAGGAAGGTTCAACTTTGCCACACTTATTCAAAAAAGAACTGTTCGGCCATTTTTGCAAGGTACTCAGAAGATTCTGTTCAAGGTTTGAATAAAATATGTCTGATGGGAACAATAAGCAGCTGTGAACCTTATCTTCGAAATCCATCACATGAGTTGAAATTTTTCAGTGTGTCACATAAATCTCAAAAAAATACCTGAGGGAAAAGTTTCGCAACTTCACTGCTTAAAAAGTTCCCACAGGAATAAAAGGATGTTTCTACATTTCACGTCAGCAAGCAGAGGTAAGACACGAGGCGTGACCTGTGAGACGGTGTTGAAAGTCAGAAACACCTGTGTGTTTATTTTGGAGAGCTGAATAAAACAAACGAGGCTACAAACCCTTCCGGAAGAGTCTCCTCTCAAAAAACTCAGCTCCGGCTGCTTGGTCCTACATAAGGTTGTCAGATCCAAATGCTCGGTCAGCGGTTTCTGTTTCTCCCTTTCCAGGAAATCCAGCCAACTCTGACAGGGTTTAAGTTGTACTTTGCCCGACCTCCAACATGTCAGTATACGCTAAGAGAAATGACCCAGTGTTGAAGCTGCTGTTATGGGTTGTCAGAGTGTGATGCAGAGGCTGGAGGTCTTGTCAATTAGATATACCGACTTGGCAAATATCCTGCTGTGCCCCACCTCCTGGATTGGTCAAAATACTGTCATAGGTTTTAGCAAACAGACTGAAAAGGTTTTATGGAATTCTTTATTGGCTCTGATCAGTCTTATTGTGTCCCTGACAGATCCATGTTGGACAATCTTTTTTTAATGAGAGACATTTTCGATGTTTGTAAGCTGTACCATGTTAATATTGGTATTGTGTCTATTGACCAAGAGAAGGCATTTGATCGTGTCGAGCACTCTTTTCTTTTTGCCACACTACAGGCTTTTGGTGTTGGGGAGCACTTTTTGTCCTGGGTGAAGTTACTGTACAGTGGTGCATGTTGTGTTGTGAAAGTGTGGGGGGGGGATGAGTGGTCCTGTACCAGTGGAAAGAGGGATCAGAGAGGGCTGCCCCATCTCAACTCTACAGTATTGCCATCGAGCCTCTTCTTCACAGGCTTAGAGACCGACTGAGGGGCCTGTGCCTGCCTGAGCTCACTCAAAGCCCCCCTGTAGTGGTATCAGCCTATGCTGACGACGTCAATGTTCTTGTCCAGGATCAGGGGGACATTAACGAATTACGAATTTAACGAATTAAAAGTCTGGCTTTGTACGAGAAGGCTGCGTCAGCCAGAGTCAACTGGGGGAAGAGTGAGGCCTGTTAGGTAGGTCAAGGGGCTGAAGGCAACGTACCCTGTCTTCCTGGTAACCTCAGGTGGGGAAACAGGGGTCTTAAGGTCCTGGGTGTTTAACTGGGGAGTGAGGACATGGTTGCGAAGAACTGGTAGGGAGTGCTGGGAAAAGTGCAAGCCAAGTTATCTAAATATAAATGGTTGCTACCCCAGCTGTCCTACAGGGGAAGGGTTCTGATAATCGACAACTTGGTTGCCTCGTCTCTGTGGCACCGGCTTGCAGTGTTGACACCCCCGCTGGACCTCATGAAGCAACTAGTGTTTCCAGGTGGATTTCTTCTGTTCAGGTCATCACTGGGTGAGAGCGTTGGTCCTGTACCTCCCTGTGGCAGAGGGGGGGCAGGGCCTTGTGGACATCTTTTCGAGGACTGCTGCCTTCAGACTTCAGGCAGCTCAGTGGCTGCTGTATGGATGTTCTCCCTGCTGGTTGGCTGCGGCTCAGCTGTTCCTTTGGAAGGCTTTGGAAGGCTTTCGAAGGTTTGGGCTACGATAAACAGCTTTTCTTGCTGAAGCCCCCTGCATACAGTTTTGATGGACTCACACCTTTATACATCTCAGTTGTCAATGCTTGGAGGACTCTGAGTTTCACTAGACCACCGGACCCCAGGCCTGGGATGTTGCTGTTTGAGGAGCTGTTGTTTGGCAGTGAGCTTCTGTCTGGCACATCTTTCTCTTCAGCCACCCTCAGAAATGCGTTTATTGAGGCAGGAGTTGTGAAGCTGGGCTATCTTTCAAGGACTTCAGTGGAGAAGCTGGCTGAAATAACTGGCATAAGGTCAACCAGAGTGTTGCAGAAGCTGGTGAACGAGGTTTGACGGTTGCTGGCAGAACCTTCCCGGGATTTTGCTACTAACAAAGATCTGGCTGACCAGTGGAGTGAGAGACATGTGTACGTCTTCCCTTCCCTGAGTGTGAGTCCTGCAGTGGGGGAGTGGAGAGAGGAGGACAGTCTGCTCCTGTCCATGAAGACCCCAGCACTAAGAACTTTCATGTCCTGTAAAGGGAAGCAGCAGTACTCCAGCTGTGTGAAGGTGATGAACCTCGACATGCTGACAGGAGTCCGGGAGTGGAGGTGGACAGAGGTGTTTGGCTCAGACGTTTCCCCTAATTACAGCTGGCGGGTCCTGTATAAGCCTCCTGTTGAGAAACTGATGGCTGACATCCAATGGAGGATTATACATGGAGCAATAGCCACAAACAGATAGAGCTCACTTGGACCCGAGCACTGGGGAGGGATGTCCATTTTGTTCAACGACAGAGACGTTAGAGCATTTAGTGGTGTCCTGTCCCCGCCTGGCTGGTCTATTTACAATGTTGCAGGAGTGGGTTAAGGGTTTGGGAGAGGTCTTCACTATTCCCCTGTTTATCTTTGGAGCTAAATACACTACAAAAAAAGACACATTTTGGTTTTAATGAATTTTATTTACGCACGTGCTCTAATCCTTAGAGTGGGCTGGACTGACGCTGTGCGCTGTCTAAGGGGTTTGGTGGCAGCACGTCTGAAGGTTGAACATCCATTTTTTAATCTGACCAATAACTTGGATGGTTTTATGAATATGTGGGCTGTTCGGCAGGTCTTGCGTTCACTGGGGAAAGATGTCTCTCTGGTGTTGAAGGTTTAGATGGGAGGTATGGGAGGTTTTTAGAATGTATATGGAATAATTCATGTAGTTTTAATTTATAGTGAAATAGTTTTTTAAAGAACTGTCAGAATGTTTCTTTAATAAAGTGTTTATAAAGTAAAGTCTTTCTTTCTTTCTTTCTTTCTTTCTTTCTTTCTTTCTTTCTTTCTTTCTTTCTTTCTTTCTTTCTTTCTTTCTTTCTTTCTTTCTTTCTTTCTTTCTTTCTTTCTTTCAGGAAGTGCCTCTCCAAAGTGTTCCTGTTCTACAAAGCATCAAGCAAAAAACTGATTTTAAGGCCATCTCCTCAGCTACTGCAGGAAACTTTATGACACAGGGCTACAACAACATGTTTCACGGCACCGGCCAAATATTGATGGAGGCTGATGGTATGTACGAGTTTTACAACCACAGCGGCGGCGCTGCTACATTTAGCAGACAAATGCATGGCAAAGAAGATTTGTACGAGGATATTGCCCTTCCTGATTCTTTCCTCGCAGACTACTACTCACAGGTGAGATATTGTTTCAGAGGCACAAGGAGAGTTTATTGCCACCATATCTTCTACCTAAATAGACAAACTTACAGCTTTGACAAAAACATGTTCACACCATTGTTTTTTCTGTTTTTCAATCCAAACAGAAATCAGTGTTCGCTGTGACAGGGAAAGACGGTCTGTTGGAGTATGATTTTGAAGGCCAGGGCTCCTCTGCTGGCTCAGTGGGCTGTTGCAGCCTCCTGGAGTCTGACCATGATCTGGACTTCCTCAATGACCTTGGAGAAAAGTTCATGACTCTGGCTGAGATCTGTTCCCCTCCAACACCAACACCCAAACCCTCCCAGACATTTAAAACAACAGGTGCTGTCAAAACCACAGTGAATGCTGTTAAACCTGTTTCAAAGACCAGGGTTGAGCAGGTGCTTGGAGCAAAGCATTCTGTAGTAAAGACAGAGAAAGTCATATCATCCTCTAACATCTCTAAATCATCTCTCAACACAGTGAGCAAAAGCTCATCCTCCATGACACTTCCTCGCTCCAGTGTCACTAACATCTCTAAATCATCTCTCAACACAGTGAGCAACGGCTCATCTTCCATGACACTTCCTCGCTCCAGTGTTACTAACATCTCTAAATCATCTCTCAACACAGTGAGCAACAGCTCATCCTCCATGACCCTTCCTCGCTCCAGTGTCACTAACATCGGTCATTCCTCTAACATTGTTCATTCTGCTAACCTGTGTTATGCTCCTCAGACGGTCGTACTGCAACAGCAGCCAGTTTACTACACCACCACCCCTGTACTGCAGCCCATGTCCTATGTTGTCTCCCAAGGAACCAGTCTTCCTGGGATGTTTCTAGTCAATGGTCCCCAGGTTCCATCTGATCTTGTAATCAGTGGAACCCAGAACCCTCTTCCAGGGCTTGTTGTCCAGAATGCAGAGGGCTCTAGAAGTGTTAATATTTCGGCTGGACCCATGAGTCCAGTCTCTCCGACTGTGTTTTCAGGGCTTGT
Source organism: Cololabis saira (assembly GCF_033807715.1). NCBI lineage: Eukaryota > Metazoa > Chordata > Actinopteri > Beloniformes > Belonidae > Cololabis > Cololabis saira. Next base: position 4,146,921 of record NC_084599.1, on the reverse strand, counting down.
TGTCCAGAATGCAGAGGGTTCAGCAACTCTTAATAGTTCTGCTGGACCCATGCGTCCAGTCTCTCCGACTGTGTTTTCAGGGCTTGTTGTCCAGAATGCAGAGAGTTCTACAACTCTTAATAGTTCTGCTGGGCCCATGAGTCCAGTCTCTCCGACTGTGTTTTCAGGGCTTGTTATCCAGAATGCAGAGGGTTCTACAACTCTTAATAGTTCTGCTGGGCCCATGAGTCCAGTCACTCCGACTGTGTTGCTGCCTGATAATCCAGCAGTGATCCAGGGTTCAGTAGCCATGGAAGGCTGGACAATAATGGAGCCAAATCTCATGGGTAATTACATGCTACTCGAGGAGAGTTTTCAAAATGAAATGGAGGTGCTGGACCCGGGCTCATCTCTGGACATTTTGCCCAGAGACGCTATTCTGGAAAAAGATACTAGTTCCTCTTAGAGGGTTTTTTACGCAGACCAAGGAGCTTTTTGTGGTACAGTAGCACGGCCAGTGATGTTGGTAAAAAACAGGGTACTCAGATACGGGTAATGTGGTTATAACCATTACCATTTTTTATTTATTATTATTAATAATAATACTAATATTAATAACAATAATAATAACAATAATCTGTGGCAGCAGACGCGTGAAGAAAGACGGGATGCAGTTGGTAATCTAGTATAGGTACAGTTGGGGCCGATCAAGTCAGCATGATAGATTTATAGACAGGCATCTATTGAAATAACATTTAGTGAATAATTTTACATGAGGTGGGGTTGTGTGAGTGACAGTGTCCTATTTTGGGTAGACAGCAGTCACAGCACTCTCAGTTTGAAGGATAATAATAATAATAACGTACTTTATATTTGCGATGACTTCTTTGAGATATGATGGGGCGTTGCTGTGGATGCACTGATGAGTTAGAAGGCAGACCTTGTGTTCAATCCTGGAGGAGATGGGGAGCCAGTGTAAAGTGTGGAGTACGGGTGTAATGTGATCATATTTCCGCACTCTCAACAGGACCCTAGCAGCACAGTTCTGAATATGCTGGAGCTTCTTGATGCTCTTGCTAGGGGTCCTGATGAGAAGTGCATTGCAGTAGTCCAGCCTTGAGGAGACAAAAGCGTGGACAAGTTTTTTGGCATCAGGGAGGGAGAGTGTGGGACGGAGTCTGGCTATATTTTGGAGGTGGAAGAATGAGGTTTTGCAAAGGTTTTAGATGTGGGGGTCAATGGTCAGGTAGGGGTCCATTTTGACAGCTAGGTTGGTGGGTGGGAGAGTGGGAGGTTCTGGCCAGAAAAGTGATGCTGGTTATTGGGGATGAATTTACCAAGTGTGGGGTGCCGATCAGAATGGCTGCAGGAAATTGTGAGCCATCCATGCCTTTATCTCCGCAAGGCAGGTGGTTTAGGTGGATACTGATGGTGCTGACGGGGGTCGGAGGGAAGTGGGAGGTCGGAAATACAGTTGTGTGTCATCAGCGTAGCAATGGAATGATATCCCATGCCGGCTGATGACACGACCCAGGGGAAGTATGTAAAGTTTAAAGAGGATGGGGCCGAGGACGGAACCTTGGGGGACACCACATGTGACAGACTGTTCGTGAGTAAACCCCTCCTAAGGAGACACGTTCAGTCCAGGAACCGTGTGTAACATGGCATCTAACGTGAGACGGATATACATAATCATGTTCAGATTACTTTTATGTTTGTGATTGACCGAAATTATACTATATATGTATATATATATATATATATATATATATATATATATATATATATATATATATATATATATATATATATATATATATATATGTATATATATATATATATATATATATATATATATATATATATATATATATATATATATATATATATATATAAACTATATACTTCTTGAATGGCTTATTTCATTGTTGGAGCAAGTTAACAAGTCTACCTCTTACTTTTGGTTAACAAGATGAGCTTCATCCACCACCACCACTTCATCTAAAGGGTTGTCATGGAAAACCTTGGGGACTGACATTTCTCACCATTTGGCCTGCAAAAGCCAGGTTTCAGGACTACCAACTATCAGTTGGCATTGGCTCTCGCTCTGGTTGTGGATGGCAAGTTGCAGGCCTGAAATTCCAAATTTGTTCGCCCCTATCACTTAGTCCTGCATCAGGGCAGTCAACAGGGACATGACAATCACCAGTGGGTGTCCCACAGCTTCCAGTGGAGCTAACTGGTAAATCAAACGTTTGCTGTAGTTGTCGGCAAAACAGCAAGTACGGTACTTCTACTCTTCTGTTCCGTTTCTGAAG